>NW_012108808.1:3971913-3972583 GCF_000951045.1 Mandrillus leucophaeus | reverse complement strand
ATAACAAACAATCTCTTAGAGAAGAAAAATTGCAAACACTTTTAATATATTTTCAATCCTTCCTATATAAGAAAAACCTGAATTAAATCAGTGCTTAAAAAAATGTTACTATCCTGTGAATGTCATGCATTTTTTTTTCAGATCTTTAAAAATTGATATACTGTATTTAATAGAAATAAGAATACTCATATTTTATCTACTGTTTAAGCAAACTAAATATGGCCTGAGAAGGACTCTGTACTTCCATATTTGAGTCCTTGTGGGCAAACTATAACCTAACTTAGTAGGTAGAAAAGATTGAAAAACCTAACTTAGGTGCATGTGTCTGTAACAATATCTGAGTCTTGGCCAATTCCTGTAGTCATACTTCAGCCACTCATACACCGCTAAGCATTCAAACTGTGTTCAAATAAGGCAAACATCAACCTGTTAGCAATCCAGCTGTTTCTGTACCTCACTTCTATTTTCTGTACATCATTTTCCTTTTTCTGTTCATAAATCTTCTTCCACCTTACGGCTGTGCTGGAGTCTTTGAGCCCTGTCTCTTATACACATCTAGATGTGTATAAGAGACAGGGTCCCTCCTATGACACGTGAGGATTATGGAAACTACAAGATGAGCTTTAGGTGGGGACACAGCTGAACCACATCAAACAATTTTGGAAATACT
>NW_012108808.1:3899212-3969043 GCF_000951045.1 Mandrillus leucophaeus | reverse complement strand
TGTGTGTGTGTGTGTGTGTGTAAGCATCTTGTAAAGCACAGTCATTTATAATCAGCAACTGATTCATTGTACCCACTGAAAGTAAGAAGTGACTCAGGATATCCAAAATAAGTTTCTAAACATTCTCTGACTTTGGGAGGTTTTCTGAAAGTCATGTTTTTAACTATGCAATAAGTGTTTGATGCTTCTCAACATGCCCTTTTTATTATCTCCAGCATTCCATGACTATACTGTTTATGCCAGTAGTATGCTTAATTAAGCACCATGACAATACCAATAACAGTCTGAAAGCAAGATGTGGCACAGATCATCCAAAAATGCAGCTATCCTGGCAAGCTGAGGATAAACCTTGCAAAAAAGAGAGTTGCTTCCCAGAAGTTGTTTTCTCTTTAATTAAAGATTCAAACGTAAAAGGTTGTATTCCAAGGATAAATGAACATAGTGATCAAGACTATGTTAGTAGTCTCAAGCATTTAGAAACACAATACCAGGGTTACTGTTCCACATCAATAATGGTAAGCAGCTTCATATAGCTTGCGAAGGGTACCTTTATGCTTTTGTACTGCAAAATGAACAGACCATAGGAAACAGGGCCTCCTGGAAGCATGACTTTCTCCAGGGATCCTTTTCTAACCCTCTCATCCTGAGATGGTTCCTTCCCAACTTCTCATGTTCTTTTATAACTCTTTGTACCTTTCAGTCATAGCAATCATCTCTCTAAATTGTAGTTACTGATTTATTGTCCCTTTCCCCACCAATAAAAGTCAGAAGGGTATTTGGGATATGTTTCCTTACATGACCATCAATCTTCTTAGCCATTCATTCACTCATTCATTCAAACTATATGTCAGGTGTTTTGGACACTGGGGGTATCGAATTGGGAAAGACAGACAAACTCATTTGATAAGGAACTAAAGACGTAGTGAAAGGAGAGAGAGAGTTCAACACAGAAGCAGGTAAATAAACAAATAACTGCAGAGAGTGGTAAATGCTACACAATTAACAAAATAAGGCAGTGGGGTGGAAAGAAATGGGGTAGGGGAGGGATCCTTTGGCGGGAGTGTTCAGAGCAAGGCTTCCTGAGATGGTAACTTTTGAGCTGCGACCTGTCACTATGAGAAGATCTAGGAAAAAGAGCACTCTGGGCAGAAGGAACCGGAAATGCACAGGCCCTGAGACTTCCTGTGCTTGGAAATCTTGGGAAATGGAAAGAAAGCTTACTCGGAACACAGCTGTAGGTGTGAGATGGGGAGAAGAGTGGTGGATGAGGGTGGAGAGGTGGACAGACTCTAGAACATGCCGTCTGGGCCTTACTTGCAGAGTATATTAAGGACAGCAGATTTTGTTCTAAATTAATAATAATAAAAAAATCTGCTCCAGACATCAGCCTGCTGACAACCACCTGTGCTGGTGGGTTGTCAGCAGGCTGATGTCTGGATCAGATTTACAATTTAAAAAGAACATTCTGACCATTATATGGAGCACAAAAGACAGAATACTATTTAGGAGGTAGCTGCTGATGTCCATGGAAAGGTGGCTTAGACCAGGGCTGAGCAGTGCGGGTGGCAAGAAGCGTGTTCAGATTTGGAGGTTTTGCCTGTAGGACTTGCTGATGAAGTAAGCTGTGAAGGAACAGAGTTTGACTCTTAGGCTTTGGCTTTAATCAAGTGGCTAGATGGTGGTGCCATTTACTGAGACTGTATGAGGAACAGATTGGGAAGGGGGATATCAAATCAAGTGTTCAGTTTGGACACGTTGAGTTTGAGAGGCCTGTTAGACGTCCACACCTACTGAAAGCATTTACTAACCCAGAGCAAATCAAAAGTGGAGGTTCCCCTTAATATTTTTCTACCACTGTGGAAAAGCAGTTAGAATCTTGGCCTTTGGAGAGACAATGACCTGAGTTTGTACCCTAGTTTTCCTACATAACCATTTTGAATAACTGTTCTTTTTGAGCCGTAGTTTCCATATCTGGCAAATATATCTACATCATGGGATGATTATGAAGATTAAATCAGATTGTGGATGTGGTATGCTTATAGAGTACCTGGACCACACTGAGTACTGAACAGGGATACCACAAACTGATGGCTATGATGGTAGTGATGAGGCACTGATTACGTGACAAACGCAGAGGGAGATTTCACTGTCAAGAAGAGAAAGCTGTGTCCACTGCACCGAGTACTGTATCAAGAAGGACAGAAAGTCGATTTCTTACTAAGCAAGGCCTTCCTCCTCAGGCTTTAAGCTTCTAGGGTTTCAGGTATTATAAGGGCCAAGCCTACTGACCAGCCACACCATACTACAGTAGATTCATCCGCCCCGGTGTCCCAAAGTGCTGGGATTACAGGTGTGAACCACCACGCCCAGCCTGGCATTGGTAATTCTTATAAGCAAAAGTGCTGTAACTCAGTCATCTACAGTAGTCTCAAGGCAATAGAATTATTCAGAACATTAACTTCTTTTCAGGTTTAAAATCTGCAGAGAAAGCTTTAAGATTCTTTGGTTTAGTAATCTACTCAATAAGCAATTGTGGAAGGTTGATGTTCATAGCATGAAATTTACCTTCAAGAATCTTGCATTCTGCCGATAAAACCGGATTTCTAAAGAATGCTAAAAATTGTCAACAGACAACAAGGAGAATACAGAGAACTGAGTGGCATGGCTTCTACAGTTTTAAAAATTCTGTATCTGTGAAAAGTAACACATTTTTGGAGTCAAGTGGAATTTAAATGAAGTCAGGGATTGCAATTAAACATTTTTCCTTAGATATACTTAAAAACTTATAATTGAATAGGTAAGTTATGTAAATATTAAGCTAACCTAAGAATTGCAAATAGAAGAAAACTTTTCCAGCTTCAGGTATGTAATGGGTCAACTATCAAAGCAGATAAATTTGATTGATAACTTGGACATAGTGCTTACGTTTAGGGGAAAAAAGTTATCTTAGTTTTAAAATGGATCCAGCTAGAATCTTCTACTTCCAGTTCACAGAATCACACATAGAGTAAACAGATGAATGAACTGGTAAGTTTTAGAGCATGTGGTGCAGAATAAATGAAGTAGAAGGAAAAGAGGGAAGAAGTGGAAGAAAGGAGAACAGAATGGTAAAGAAGGCAACAATGGTTAGGGTGAAATGCAAAGAAAATTCATGGCCTGAAAGGTTTTAAAAGTTCTGTATGTTTTTTCTTTAGATGAGAACCCTGCCATTATTATTAAAGATGAGAGCCAAAGAAATAAGCTCCAGAGAATAAAAATCAAGATTACAAAACCAAGTCGGGCATAGAGCCTAAATAAATGCTTCACAAGGCATAGATTTATATTCACCGCTTTGTTATTCCCTAAAATGTGATTTGAGAATAAATGTGGATAGGAGAAAACTTTTCCAGTTTTAGGGATGTTGGAGGATAAGAACTGATCAATATTCAGGAATTAACCAAAAGTGTCAATCCAGGACAAAAATGAATGTGAACAGCTGTGTTTCCTAATTTGACTTCAGGACATTGGATCTTTAGTATTTCCATAATATGACTATAAAAAATATGTCCCTCTAGCCTTATTGCTTTCCTTAATGGATAATGCTTTTGGCTTGGATCTTTGTGTGGAAAAAAGGATCTTTTGTCTCATAAAATGTTACAGATGCTGCTATGGTAACACATTTTAATTTTATTCCTATCTCAGAAGATAAACATGGAAAAGTGCAATTGGCAATTTAATCTAATATTTAGCATTAGCTTTAAGTCCACAGAGCATTTTGGTTTTTGTTTTAAAGGAACATTGGCACTTTTGTTAACCTGCTGTACTCAATTAAGCAAAATTCTGAAGGCGCGTCTAAAAGGTATTACTTTGCCAACTAAAAAAATACCATGTGGCCAAGTTTTAAAACCCATAAGGGAAAGAAAGCATGCTGCTTCTAGGACAAAATTCTTAGGTGGCCAGAATGGGTTTGTATTTGTGGGAATTTTCTTCTGGGCTAAAAACAAAAACCAAACATTTCAGCATTTACAAAGACAGTATCTATTTGGTTTGAAATAAAATCCGCCCATTAAATAGACAGACAATTATTGAATGTTTGTTCTAGTAGTAAGCCCTGCAACATATTGCAGTAAAACTTTTGACAGTAAAGTAAGTTGTTTACTTTGTACTCGGTAAATAACCAAGGTTATTGCCTCCGGAGGTTGTAATTCGAAGCCCAGTTCCCTGTTGAATTATAACGATATACATTTACACGGTAGATAAAGGCTTCCATACTTCCTTACTTGCCAGCATCATAAGGCAAGGCAAAAAGCACAAGCAGAAGGGAAGAGACAGGAAACGTGGTCAATATTGCACGGCAGGAATTAAAATCCTGTGACGTTTCCTCTAGAATGGCAAAGAGACACAAGCCCCTGATGGTATTTTTCAAAAGCCATCAGTCCCACTTCACAACTTTTATTTTTTCTAGGCAGCAGAAGAGTTAATGAAGGGTGTGGTCAATTTATACAAAGTTGCAGTTACAAACCTGCAGGGGTCAAGTCTGACTTAGATTCACCATATGCGGCACTAACCAGTTCCAGAGCACGTTTGGCCTGCATCTCAGACAAGAATCCTGATTCATTCATTACATGATTAGAAAACGTGCAGCCTGCGTAATTTTAGTTATCTTAGAGATCTTTTTCGAATAATAAAAATCATCACTGTTACTGATTCATACATTGACATTTAGAAATTTCCATAGTGAATGTACTAACACTACAGCCCTTTTGAAATACCACAACATATGCAAGTTGCTAGTAATTAAACTGAAGTGCCTACCGAAGTTGTTCTTGAAGCAAACTTCAGCCCTTTGTAATATTTTCCCTTCATAAAAGTCCCCACGTATTTACAGTCTGTAGATGAGCTCATTCTCTTGAAATGGTAGAGATTAAATGAGAAGGCGAATGAGAGTCAAAGAGAGGTTGTTCACACTAACACTACTCGTATTGAAAATATTCCACGGCACTATCTCAGTTCTCATTGGTCACTCGGCGGGCTGGAACAATATTTGCTCCAGTTGCTATGTAGAGGGGAGTGGCTGCCAGTTCACTTCATTAATGAGCCTGAACCTGGCCTCTGCAGATAAGAGTAGCTATTGTTTGAGTTAATGTGCTTGCTGATAAGATGCTCACCAAGGCAGGTAAAGGAGATATTTTTCTTTTGTGAACATCTGTAGAGCTGCTACAGATATTTCTCTGTAAGTCTCTGAATTTTAACAGCTGTTGCAAAAAGTAAATCAGGAGACAATTTCTTTTCTTCTTCTTTTTTTTTTTTTAATTAGTCTTTCCTTCTTCAGGAATGCACATCTATCTAAAAGATCACACTTAAATGTTTTCCTAAAAAGGGCACTATCCTTAAAATATAGAATAACTCACGCACCCCATCTCTGAAAACCAATTAAAATATAAAGCATTCCATGGTACTATTTTATAGATATATAATATATATGGAAAATATATATTATATATAAATATTTACATATAAAATATACATATATACCTACGTATACACATATATTTGTGGAAGTTATTTTAGGAAAAATTTCCCAAATTTCAAATGAAGTAGTTTGGATTTGCAGGTACCTTATACATACACAAACCCCATCACACTAAACTGTGTGTGAGCATACATAATGCACACGTATGTATGAAAGTTTGAATAATATAGGACTAATGTAAAGCACATGTCAATTGAGGTAGGGTTTAAAAAAATTTAAAGACAGATTTTTTTTTTTTTGCATTTAGATAAATATCCTATTTTTTTTCAATTTATACTGACCGTATGCATTTTTGTGGGATTGTGTGAAGGAAAGACTTCAAATCCTGAATTGAACTTCATGTAATGAACACAGGTACATGAAAACAAGAATATTCAATATGCCTTTAATGACCAATTTTTAGTGTACCCAATACCATAAGAAAAATGGAATGAATTACTTATCAAGTAGGATGCTTTTCAATGCTCTACTATGGAATTTCTAAAAATTGTCAGTTATGATGGAAATTATATATATTCCTCTAATTTTCTCTTTATCACTAGGTCGATGAAGCCTAATGATTTTTTTGCTATATATTTATTGGTTACTAATAGAAATAAAAACTAATAAACTAATATATTCATAAAACTTCTCATAAAACCAAAAGGGCCCATGTTGCTTTAAACTCTGCCCTAGAATAATAAGAAATTTCAACTTTTATCTAGAGCATTTTTAAAAATTAAAGTGAGAAATATTTTTAGATAATTGAAAAGAACTTCAATAGACAATCCAACAGAAAAGTTTGATTTTTAAAAAATTACTTCTTTTTAAAAAAGTTTATAGATTTAGGGAATACAAATGTAGTTTTATTATAGGGACATATTATGTAGTGGTAAAGTCTTGGCTTTTAGTATACCCATCACCCAAATAGTGTACATTGTACCCAATAGGTAATTTTTCATCCCCCCTCCCATCCTCCCACCTTTTGGAGTCTCCAGTGTCTATTATTCCACTCTCTATGTCCATGTGTACAGATTGTTTAGCTCCCACTTACAAGCGAGAACAGGCAGTATTTGACTTGGTGTTTCTGAGTCATTTCACTTAGGATAATGGTCTCCAGTTTCATTCTTTTTTATGGCTGAGTAGTATTCCATGGTGTACGTGTGTGTATATTTTATGTATATATAAAATATATATATACACACACATATATAATATGTACATACCCACACACACTTACATACCACATTTTCTTTATCCAATCAACCATTGATGGACATTGGACACTTAGGTTGATTCTATGACTTTGCTTTCCATTTGTTTTGTGGTTTCAATTTATATTTCTCTGATGATTAGTAATGCTGAGCATTTTTTCATATGTTTTTGGCCCCTTATATGTCTTCTGTTGAAAAATGTCTGTTCATTCCTTTGTCCACTTTTTGATGGAGTTGTTTATTTCTTGTTGAGTTGTTTGAGTTTCTTGTAGATTCCAGTTATGAGTCCTTTGTCAGATGCCTAGTCTGCTAATATTTTCTCCCATTCTGTAAGTTGTCTGTTTACTCTGTTGACTGCTTATTTTGCTGTGCAAAAGTTTTTTAGTTAAATCACATCTTGTCTATTTTTGTTTTTATTAAAATAATTTTTGAACTCAAACATGTGAGAACCACATGATGCTACTAAAATTTGGCTACTTACAAAATAGAGCTACAGAGACAACTCACTGTTCAGGTAAGGTAATAAATGCTTATAGCCAGAAACAGTGCTGCAGACGGTGATTCCAGTTGTTTTTCTGTGTTGCCTCCTCAATTAAGACAACATGTTTCCTGAGGAAGTTTTGAAAGAACAATCTGGTGTATCTCTGGCTTCACTGCATTTGCTGACCTCTGTTGGGCCTGACCAATCCACACTATCCAGAAACACTTCATCATGTGTTCATGAAAAACACACAAATAAATGAGCCCAATGTTTATATTAATATGCAGATTTCTTCTGCTTAGCACTTTATTTTAATAGCTGGTTAAAACTAAGAGGATAGGAAAATAATGGGATTGGTAATCCTCATGTCACTGTAGAAAGAAACATGCTAACAACAATATGTTTATTAAACAGAACAAGTTTATATCTTCATGGACTCTTCATGGACTCAAGAATCAGTACAATTTCCATGATATACATATGTGGAGATAGCTAAGTATGGTGGCTTATCCCTGTAATCCCAGCATTTTCAGAGGCTGGGATAGGAGGATCTCATAGGACTAGGAGTTTGAGACCAGCCTGGGCAGCATAGGGAGATCCCATCTCGACAAAAATACAAAAAATTAGCCAGGCTTGGTGGCACATGCCTGTAGCTCCAGCTACTTAGGAGGCTGAGGTAGGAGGATTGATTGAGCCTGGGAGATCAAGGTTGTAGTGAGCTGTGATCGAGCCACTGCATTCCAGCCTGGGTGACACAGTGAGACTCTGTCTCAAAATTAAAAATAAATAAATAAATAAGTGGAATTGATTAATATAGATAAATGTCTCCCTGTGAAAAACTGAAAGAATTGTATTCTCTAAAACAAGGTCTAAATCTAGAAAAGAAGGTAAACTGAGTTTGGTGTTTCTAAAAATAGATTACTTTCTAATAACTGACACCCTAGCGCTCCCAAAGAATATGTCCTGTGAGATGATGGCCAACGAGATTGGCTAAGTGCTAAGGGACTATATTCTTTATCTTATGTTATCTCTGACCTGTTTCGCACTATTATAACCAACAGTATCCAGAATTCAGTCACAGGACAGGTCAAAAGTTCTAAGGGTATTTTAAGGAAGAAAAAAAATCCACACCATTATATAACACAAAACACACTAACTCTGCAACAGCCGCTAGCATTATTTGGCTGGATTTAGAAGACAAAATTTTCTCAAGGCTATAAAATTTCATGGAGCATTAAAAAATATGACAAGGAATCAGCTTTTTGATTATGACAGCTTTACCTTTCAATTCAATACAGATTCCTTTTTATGAGCTATTCTCTTTTTTCATGAAGTGGGGTGATGGTGATAATGTAAAGTATATTATTCATTAATAAACTAGAAATACCATGAAGCAGAATTGAGCTTCCAGGAGTGGTCTTCTCGGAGTGTAAATCTGCACCTGTGTTTTCCTGCTGGAGGACCTCCTGGCTTTCCTTTGACCTCCAGATGACGTTAGAACTGGCCACCTGACCTCTCCAGTCTCCTCATGTGCCTCTCTCTGGAGCTCCTCTTGCTTAAGTCAAGCTGGATAGGTTTTAGCTGAATGAATGCACTGTGTTCTTTCTTACCTCCAGGTTTGGTTTTCTTGGTCTGGGACACCTTCCTTCCTGACTTATCTCTAAGCCTCCTGCAGAGGTATTGCATCTCCCCCAGCTCTGTGTTGCACTCATCACATGTGTAACTACTTGTGCCAAGAGCACGGAATGGTCTCTAAATATCCCCTTGTATTCCCAGAGGTTACTGCAACATCTAGCCTGTAATAAACACCCAATGAATATTTGTTTAATGAATGTAAGTTTGAACAGGAATAGTTGCTTATGTTGGTGGCATGGGTCAGAAAAAAAGTGAAAGACTAAAGTTTCTTTTCTTTTTTGTGTGTTTGAGATAGGTTCTCATTCTGTCCTCCCAGGATCACTGCTGCCTCGACCTCCTGGGTTCAATCCATCTGCCGCCTCAGCCTTCTGAGTAGCTGGGACTACAGGCATGTGCCACTATGCCCACTACAATTTTTTTTTTTTTTTTTTTGTTAGAGATGGGGTTTCACCATGTGGCCCAGGCTGGTCTCCTAGGCTCAAGAGACCTGCCTGCCTTGGCCTCCGAAAGTGCTGGGATTATAGGCGTGAGCCACTGCACCTAGCCAAGTTTTCTTAAGGGTAATATACTATTGAATTTAAGAAAATATGTGGTCCCCTTATGGGAGCAAATATGAGGGTAGATCTGCTTTTGATCAATGTAGAGACCTATGACTTAATCTGTAGGGATTTTCTCTAAAAACATAAATATCTAAACTTAAAATGAATAATTACGTTAATGTCCTTGAGATCCTAGAGAAATTAATTTTGTGCATATATAATAGTACATATAATTATATAGACTCTTATTTTATTTCCATAGGTTCAGCCCCCAAATGTTTAATTCCTCCATGGATTTCTGTCATTAGTCTCAGTCAAGAATTTTAATAGGCATTGTATAGTCCCTCCCTGACCATATATAGAAAACATCTTGTTTAGTCTATCCACAATTTTAGATTATTTCATCTTTTCTAGTAAGACCTTGAAGAGCAATATATTTAATTTGTATTTCTATCTGTGCCTAACAGTGTTATGTCATAGATACTGAACAGATCCTTGCTAAGTAGACAAATAAATGAATGTAATATGCAGTTATATGTTTATAGAAAACATTGTGAAAGATGAAATGCTAACATCATGGTAGGCTGAAGGGAAATAGGTCACCTAGCTTAAGACCTAGTTATGTTGGAGTCTATATGACCTTATCTAAACTCATCTCACCTCTAAGAAGCACTGACTTTATTAACATTTGAACAAGAGAGTTAGAAATGTTAATGCAGGTTATCTCAGTAACTGTTGAATGAATTCCCTGTGAGTCACATTTGAATTCTGTGAACTATGATAATGTCATAGTAAAGGACAGCTAGGCTCAGAATAAAACTCTCACCTTCTCATCCTAATGAAGCCCAGACAGATTTTCTTCCACATGGACAGACGATAGAGACTGGGAAGGAGGAAGGGTGGGAGAAGGGTGATGAAGGCAGACTACTTAATGGGTACAAGGCATATTATCTGAGTGATGGATACCCTAAAAGCTCTGACTTCAATACTATACAATCCATGCGTGTAACAAAATTATACTTGTTCCCCATAAATTTATATGAATAACTTTTTTATTAAAAAATGTTTTTCTTCCACAGAACTAGAGGTGCTTCACAATTCTTGGTCGTCAGTAGAACACAGACTGACAATCAGTGCCTTGAGAAAGAGATGTATATAATGGAGAGCTACCTGTTCTTGGAAAATCTTAGCTTGTAACTCACATCACATCAAGCAAAAGTTTTTATAATGCATTATATATGTAAATAGGGAACACTACCACTTTCTCATATGACTGATAATGAATAGTTTGACCTTGGTAAAATGTCACACTTCAAAATCTACCCTCATTTAAAAGACAAATTAAAATTACTAACAAAAGAAAAGGCCGAAGAGGAAAATTGGCAAATAGTTTTATACATAATATTTTTGGAGTTTCTTGATGTGCTCAGTTTTACTGAGATTTGGCTTTAATCATGGAGATGGAGTGATATAATAGAAAGGTATCTGACTGATGGCATGATGTTTCTGATTATGGTCTATGTGTCTTTAAATGATAGAGAACCTCGAGGCTCTGCTGAAGTCTCATTTCCTAGCAGAAGAGACATGCCTTTAACTGCCTTATGTAAGCACCTCCAATCCCTTTCCCCCAAGCTCCAGATTCTTATGTACAACTGTTCTGAAATCACTAGTGAGATGCCTAGGTGTCTCCAACTTAACGTGTCTAAAACAGAAGCTTGACACCAACTGTTTTCTCAACCACCTGCCTGTGGAAACCTGCCTGCCCACCAGTTTTTCCCATTTCAGCTAACAGATCCACTATCCACTCACTTGCTCAGGCCCCAAATTATTATTTATTCTTCTGTCTGCAACTCCCCACAATCTGTCAGGAAGTTCTTCCAGCTCTCTCTTCAAAAATATACTGCAAATCCAGCTTCTTTTTACCATCTCCACTTCTATTTTCCTTTCGGATTCGCTCATCTCTTGCCTTTCACACACCCTCCTATGTAGTCCATGCTCTACACAAAGGATGGAGCTGCAGGCATCTTCTGAAAACAAAACTTAGATCACTCTTCTCTCTTAGAATCATCTAATGGCTTCCCATTGCAATTAGAATGAGGGCCAACCTCCTTTCCACGACCTGGAGTCCCCACATGGCTCCATTCTTTTCAGGGTCACCTCCTGGACCCTCCCCGCTCAGCCCCACTGGCCTCCTTCCTTCTTTTCTAACATGCCTGTCTCTTTCCCATTTCAGTGCCTTTCTCTATTGGCTTTCTTTTCCAGCAACACTTTCCTGTCAGCTGAACTATTACTTTCTCAGGGAGATCTCCCCTAACCACACCATCTAAAGTAATCCTGTAGTCCTGGTTACTTTCCAGCCTGCATCTTTATCTTTCTCAAGTGCTTAACACCATTCAAAATTACATTACTTACTTATTTGTTTACGTATTTGCTATCTTTTTCCTCTTGCCAGCGCATAAACTTGAAGGCAGAAACCTAATCTGTCTTGTTCATAGCGATATCTCCAGTGCCTAGAACACAGATTTACTCCCGAACTTCTTTAATGATGGATGAATGAATGAATAAATGAAGGAATCTCGGGCAAGACTTACGTCCTCTGTGCCTTTGTTTGCTACTTTAAACACTGGTGAGTTTAGAAATAATATATGTACATCACCTAGTACAGTGCCAGAAATAGAAGAGGCACAGAACAGATATTCGGTGACCGTGGAAAGGATGTTCTTCCTATAACTCATGGCACATACTGGAAGGTAATTTGATAGAGTGAAAAGAGGCTTAGAATTAGAAGTACTGGGTCTGCATTCCTTTTTATTTTTTTATCCTTATGACCTTTGAGCCAATCTTTCCACTTCTCTGAGTTTTAAGTTCGTCACCTGTAGATAATAATCCAGCTGTTATGAGAATAAATATTTAGGCAATGTCTGTAAAAGTGCCTTGTAAAGTACAAAGTGCTGAGCAAATACATGTAATTTAAATATTATTATTATATGGAAATATCTGTTGATTAATGGAGGGAAAAGTCATGGTAGCTCTTATTTAAACCGCTGACATTCCTCCAGAAATAATTAAGTTTATATATGTTGAAGTCTCAAAACTGGCCTCATTTCAGATGGACTACTCCCGCTGAATATCAATGGGTGGGAACCACTCTACTTCAAGTAAAGGTAAGCTTTGGAAATCCCCTTTAAAGGGTTAGAAAAATAATAAGAGAAGTTTGAATAATCTGTGAGTTATATGCATGAATGAAGGTTAAGAAAAATAAGTTAAGAAAAAAGCTTATGAATATGTTTTGAATATCATTTTTCTAACTTGAAAACGATTTTTGAAAGTTGGTCATCTGGGGCTGGGCGGGCACAAGAGGCACAGACCTGTAATCCCAGAGCTTTGGGAGGCCAAGGCAGGTGGATCACTTTAGACCAGGAGTTCAAGATCAGTCCAGTCAATATAGAAGACCTCTATTTCTAAAAAAAAAATTAAAAAATTAGCTGAGCGTGATGGTCCATTCTCTGTAGTAGCCTGTAGTCCCAGTTACTTGGGAGGCTGAGGCAAGAGGATCGTTTAAGCCTAGAATGTGGAGGCTGCAGTGAGCTGTGATTGTGGCACTGCACTCTAGCCTGGGCGACAGAGTGAGGCCCTGTTTCAAAAAGAGACAGAGAAAAAAAGAAAATTGGTCGTCTGCTTATTAGCCCTTATCAGGTAGTGTATCTGTCTGTGGCAACTTTGGGAATGGAAGGGGTCTTGGTGGTGATCTGGGCTTCACTGGCTTATCCTTGGCTGCATCCAGGGAGGCCTCAGAGCACAGAACCCAACAGGACTGGGTTGATATAGGGCTGCTCATGTCTCACTGTCATCTTCTTGGCTCCAGGACATAATAACAGGCACTGAAATGCCTCCCTCTTGACTGCAGATGTGTTTTCCTACTTTTCCACTGACAGTGCTTTCTCTGTTATTGCAGGCAACTCTGCTTTTCAAAGCAAATAAATCATAACCAACAGCTTAGTTATGCTAGAGTATTTGTGTGTATGTATGCACTTAAAAAATAGAATAAAATATTTGCCCATATCCAGAGTGGGCATTCAACTGGTAGGTCAGCTTTCTGTGAATATGGATGTAAGGGTTAAAGCTTCCTAAAGACAGGGTTAGACCTGCCTTCCACAAAACTAATAGGTCTGGTGCTTATTACAGTACCTGGCACTTACCAGGAACTCAAATGTTGGTTGAATACATGTCTGAATGGGTTAATGAGCTTCTTCTCTGATCCCCTGAAAGCTTGATACAGAAACTGGTACTATGGGGACAGAGACTGCTTGGGAAAGTGCTATGAATCGCTTAAATCATTTTAGGATCATTTAATTCATTTGGATTACTAAGAGTAATTTCTTTCTTGATACTCATACTCTTCGTCTTCCAATTTAAATGAAACTTTTAAGAGAAAGTTTCAAAAGAAATCTGTCTGGTTCAAATTATGTGTGAACCTGATACTAGGAACTGCTGAGTAGTTTCAGATTACACTGTCAACATTGTGCACAGTTCTAGTGCTTTCCAGCATCTGCCTCGTTTCCAGCTGCAGTGTTACTGGACAAGAAGAACTTCATTCTTAAAGGATTCAGTAAGGTGATGGGTGTCACTGTGAAAAGCAAGGAACTGACCTTGCAGAATGAGAGTTTTCTTTTTTGAGAGGTCATGTGTTTCACTTAGGGTACCTGAACTATTTTATTTCACAACAAGCTACAAATCTAGTTATGGGTCTTCAGAAATAACATTGTACAACCCATTTCAGTTCATGTCTGTCATGAAGTTGCTGCATTGATCATTACATCCCTTTATACTCTACCTGACACCATATATTGAGGGTATCTTGAATTACTTCTAGAAAATATACATTGAAATTTGTAAAAGATGCTATTTAAATTTCATATGAACTCAAATATTATTTTTAAAAGCGCCAGGTAAATTTCACTGGTTTATATATTGCTTGCTTATGCACTCTCTCTCTCTCTCTTTCTCTATTTTTCTCTCTCTCTCTCTCTTTTTGAGACAGGGTTTCACTCTGTCACCCAGGCTAGACTGCAGTGGTGTGATCATGGTTCACTGCAACCTCGACTTCCCTGGGTAGCCGGTACTACAGGCATGCGCCTGTAGCTAGGCACACTACCACATCTGGCTAATTTTTGTATTTTTTGTAGAGACAGGGTTTCGCCATGTTGCCCAGGCCTGTCTTGACCTCCTGGGCTCAAGTGATCCACCCACCTCGGCCTCTCGAAGTGCTGAGATTACAGGTGTGACCCACCACGCCCGGACTATATATTGCTTTCTTTGTAAGACTCAAAAGTTCTCTACAAATGACTCTGATATTATCACTATAATAATGTTCTTTTACTTGAAATGTGCATATTTAAACATGTTATCTTAAACTTTTTCAGCTATGTTTGAATTTTGATATAATTCCATTTCTAGTGATTAAAATTCTGTGTCAGGTTGGGCCATAGTTTACTCAGTTCATAAGCAAATAGTTTTTGCATCATTTATCAGAAGGGTTGGGTCAGTATCTTATGCTCTGTACTTTTAATGATTCTTCTTTTCAGCAAAACTGACCTGAACTTCTCCATTTGTGTATAGTCTTGCTGTGGCATTGGCTGGCTAACTTGTTAAACTAATTAGAGTTTTCAGAGGCTAAACAGTCAATATGAAGTGACTGAAGAACCTTAAGACAGATACGTCAGGGGGAAATACAGTGTGAAAATCTTGTTATGGCTAAAAATCCAGAGTTCCTTTTGCACTTCACTATGTTTTTCCAGAGAAAATACTTCTGCTCCTGTTGTTAAGTCATTTGTAATTCAGGGTGAGTTAAAAGGGGGAGATTTCTTGCATCATGCTGAAACTAAAAGAAACTATATTAGGATAAATCAAATCATATGGATAATCCATTCATTCCAACCTAGTCCTGTAATAACCTCTCAGTCTGTGATTGCAATTGCTATGTGGAAAGTTACATTACAATTTGAACCTTGTCATTTTATAAACACAGAAAAAGACACACCTAGGTCCTGTTTTACAATAAATGGCAGATCATTATTGCTTCCTTTGGTATTTCCTTTGTAATGTCGATTATGATGAACTCCTGGCATCATGACAATAAATGGCATTCCAAAGAAATTCCATTTTCACTTATGTAACAGGATGGGGCTCCTCTGGTCTCTGCTTCAATGGAAGCACAAGTGTGGTGGTGGATAACGGGTACCCACGTGTGTCTGAGACGGAACCATATATACGGATTTTCAAAGAAAGGAATTAAAAACCAGTTCCAAGACTCTTGGACCCTTCAACATATCAAGGATATAAAAAGTGGTCAGAGTTTGGAGAGGGAGGAAGGGCTGGTGAAGAGACTCACTTGGAGAGAGCTGCTGCCAGGCACGTTTCTGTTTGTGAAAGAGCTGAGGGAGGGGTGTTATCTCCAAATCATAAGCCTGGTGATGGAGGAAGGGCCACCTCTACAGCTTTGAAATGCATTCCTTGCATGTGGGATACCCAGCGGGCTGGCGCCTGACTCCTGCCTGAGAAAGGTAAAGTGTACTGTGGACTGGGGTCTATCCTGTCCTGGAAAATTTCACAGGAAAGGAGATCTGAGTGCCTGTGTGTGGAGTAGCCAGGGAAGCACTGATTTGCCAGCACTGGTTTTCACTTGCAGTTTGGGGGCCAGAGCTGAGGGGTGAGTTAACATGGGACATGAAGGATGGAGCTGCTGTTGGTACAACACAGCAGCCCGTAGGGGTGAGAGGTGACCTCATCAGAAAAAGGCTGGAGATGAGGAACTGATTTGCAGGAGCTGAGGAAGGAGTCCCAAATGGCCATTGGGAATGAGGAGACGAGGGGCTCTGCATAGGCTCTGTAGAGCCTACAAAGCACTCAGTGAGAAAAAGACCTGGTTTTAGCCATCACCAGGACCAGAGAGAGAGAAGTACCCAGCCAAGTAAGGATTGTCCTATCTCCCCACCTTCCCTCCCTTTCCCACGTCCCTCCTGGCAGGAAGTGCATAGACAGGGGTGAGCGGGGAGAGATTAAGGAGCAGGAGGGAATCCCCCTGGTGACAGCTGACTCAAGCCTGAACTAGGTCCTAACTGGGGTAGGGGAGACAATCTCATACCACGACAAGCTCAGAGGTTTGAGAATTACATGGGATTAGGCCTTCTTATTACTGAAGGAGACTGTGCTTTAGATTTAACATAAGTGTAGGGCACCTTACGTAAGAGTGCATAGTGTCTATGGCGTGTCCACATTGGGACATAGGAAGATTACCGCAGCCCAGTGGAATAAATTTAAAGGGGCAGGGGACAAGAGGAACTGATTATGATTTGTTTACTTCTTGAGTTGTCCTAGTCCAACATATTGATTATGCCTGTAATGAACTAATGAATATGACTTAATGGCTATAGTTTCAAAGTTAATGCTCACAGAGAAAAATATAAGACATAGTACAACAGGGATTCATTGCTTGGAAAGGGTCTAAGATTGGTTGGAATATTCTCAGATGCATGGAACTCTATAGGGCAAACGTACATTGAACAAACAAGCAGAGGCCGGGAGTGGTGGCTCACGCCTGTAATCCCAGCACTTTGGGAAGCCGAGACGGACAGATCACCTGAGGTCAGGAGTTTGAGACTAACCTGGCCAACATGGTGAAACCCCGTCTCTACTAAAAATGCAAAAATTACCCCGACATTGTGGTACACACCTGTAATCCCAGCTACTCAGGAGGCTGAGGCAGGAGAATCGATTGAAGCCGGGAGGTGGAGGTTGCAGTGAGCCAAGATCCTGTCACTGCACTCCAGACTAGGCAACAGAGCGAGACTCTGTCTCAAAAAAACAAAACAAAACAAAACAAAAACAAGTGGAAATGTGAGGTGAGAGCCCATTGAATACTGACATTTCCTGGGGGAGGCTGATTACGGGAACACTTGCTCTGCTTCCTGCCTTTTAATCTGTGCAAGAAGTTGTCTAGGAAATAAAGTAGGGCTACAAACCACAGGCAGAAGTAGCCACTTCTTCTAGGCTTCATGCCTTAGTCACGAGAGAGTATGAAGTACCCTGCATCTAAGAAGCAAAGAGACTTCGGGGCAGCCCCAAGGTGTGACACTTTTCCTCCCATCTTGTTCTCTAGCACAAATCTCTGTACTTTCCTATTTTCTCAGTCTTTTTTGTTAGGCCAGTTTGAATTAAGATGTTAAGACTGATAGTAACAATGATGTTCCTCTCAAGTATGACTTAAATGACTTGAAAAATAACACAGGGTGAGAGTCTCAGACTTGTGTGGGAATGGATAGCTTGGGCTTTTAAAACGCAGGCTACCAAGGTTGATTTGCACACATTGAAAGCATCCTGCTGTGCTCTGCTTCTGCTGCTACGGGAGTTTCACTTCCGGAAAGGCCATTTTTAAAAATGAAAAATATATGTGGATGGAAGAGGGAGAACACTTTACCTTTTTCTTCACTTCTTCTTCAACTTCTTGTCCCTATTTTAAAAGGTATTAATATGAACTGCATTTATGAACACTGACTAGACTATGTGTTAGAAACTGTGCTAAGAGGTCTTACACATTTTCTGTCTAATCCATGGTCCTGGAACTTTAGGGTTGTTCTATACACATTTTACAAATGAGGAAATGAAGATTTAAGAAGGTTAAATAGGGTGTCTCAGGTTACACAGTTCATTTGCATCTGGGCCTGGAATTGATCCCTCTTTTTGACTGGATCCCTGGGTCTAAACAACTGTGCTATCCAGAGGTAAGCTTTTGAATAATTTATTAATAAGGTGTCAAGATAGGCCATGATGCTAAATACATAGATGGATAATGAGGGATTAAATCAACTGCTTTGGAATGAGCTGCATTTTGTTTCTAAATCTGTTATGCTTGGCAAGTCTATTCTGAAATAGAACAGCTGGTCTACTTACTCTTGCGGCCCTCTGCCTCACCTGCTGGTTTAGTTGTGTAACAGAAAGCGGAGAAAGAGATGATTGATCCGCTAATATCAGATCTTTCATTCTAATACTCATATTCAGCTATCTAAAAGAAAAATTAGAACAGAGTCTCCAGGCTGCTCTGGAGAGAACCCGGGGAGCAGCAAGTTTTCTCAGCAAGCGGGTCCACAGAGGGCTCGCTACAGTGCGCAGGTCTGAATAAAGCGGTTCCACCCGCAGTAAATTATCCCTCTCCCCACCAGGCGGATGCAACCATCTTCCTCCTTTTTAGTTAGGGAAAGGCTGGAACCTGGTATGGATTTTTCTCAGGCCTCAACCCTCAGGACCCATTTTAGTCTTCTTGGGTTTCTGTGATTCTGTTCTCTAGGCTCCGTTCCTAACCAGCATTAACAGATACCTGCTTAGCTCTCATTGCTGGCACTTAGGACTTACTCACAAGTTCAATTAATTGGGGAAAATACCCCAGGGAACATCCCTAATAATCGTATAAATCTTTAATAATAGTAGATCTGCGTGTTTCTCCTTTCTTTCATACTTCATTAGAAGACTGGATTCCTGTAAAATAAACTAAATATTTTGTTTGTTTTTTTCTCCTTGCATATGAATCTCATTGTATACAAATAAAAATACAAAAAATAGAAACAAAAAATCACTCAAAATTATGACATATGAAGGCAAACATTGTTTCTGTTTTAACGTATTTTGTTCCAGTGTTTTTAATTTGTATCTTGGTATAAACATGAATAATATAAATATAAATAGTATAAACATGATAGTATAAATGTAAATAGTATAAATATGATAGGTTTTTCTTTTAAATATCAGTGAAGTTGTTGAGATAAACTGAAAGCTGATTATTTATTTTAGAGAGCTCTAGGATTAAATTCTGGTAGCTTCTAAAATCAAGATTATTAAAGGAAAGATACCTAAAAGCAAAATATAAAAAGTTTCTTTGTATATGGAACATTAAAGACTTTCAAATTGCTCCATAATAAAAATCTTTTAAAAAATTAGGAGGGTACTTAGCTCACATATTTTAATGTTTATCATGTCACTGTTACAACTTGTTAAATAATAATGGTTGCTTTTGTTTTAAAAATTATAAAAGCACAGATAACATGCATTGCTGTGAGACTATGAATGTCTGTGGTGACCACGGATTGGCTGACACAGAGGTGTTCAAGTCTTTTGCTGCAGTTTTATGGTTCTACAAATTTCTCCCCATTAAAGATGGGATAGTGTCTTTGCTCCGGCATTGGTAGATTTCCCCACTAATTGTTGGTGACCTGAAGAGTAAGAGAGAAACTCAATAAGGGTATTAGAGAAAGTAAAAAGTGAGTTAGCTTTCCTGGCCAATCAGGAGTTTCAGGAAATATGTTCTTAATGTAGAGAGAAAAACTCACAAAAATAAAGCAAGGAACAAGGAATGATCTAATAATAATGGTTTTTCAGGTAGCAAATATTTCATAAACAATGGTGACCAGATGTTTCCCACCCCCATAAAACAGAGCTACCAGGCTTCATGTGCAAGCCGAAGGATCTCCTGCATTGAACCAGGACTCAGTGATGGTGCACTGTGTGCCAGGCACTGTGCTGGCCTCAGTGGGGGCTGGACAGACATGGTCTCTGCTGCCATGGGCCTTGGACTCAGGGAAAGATGTGGTAAATGAACAGTTTTTAAAAATCACTGATGTCATAAATATCAGAAGTTTCCTTCCAGAATGTAGAATTCCCTGATTTAGCAAATAGAAGTAACATGATGCCCTACCCTACCCAGAAGCCCTCTCCATTGAATGGTAGTAGGAGGGAGAGGAGAAAGAACATTCCAGTAAGAGGAAAAACACATATTCCAAGGCACTCAGGTAGGGAAGCAGCTTGGTACTTATCAGAATCTAAGATATAAGGAAAAACAGTCCCAAAAACCAAAGTCAGGTCAACAACAACAACAAAAAAAGGGTAAGCATATCTGCATATCTAATGATACATTTGATACATTTTTGAAGTACAGATTAAGGATCATTATACACAAACGTACCATCTAATTCACCCCAGCCTTCTTTTTCTGACAGCAATATACTACAGGTTCTTTTGTAGGCAGACACAGTTATCTTTCTTTAGTGCCAACCCAAGCACAGGAATATTCTCTCCAGGAACTTAGTTTTCCTGAATCCACTGATTGCAAATATGTCACTTACTAGTTTAAACATTTTACATTAAAAAAATTTTCAACTGTAGCACTTGCCTTAATGATTCTCATAAATGAATTACCTTATCTTGGACTTAGACTCTGTTTGCTTTAACTTTACCCATCTCTACCTTTTGCAGACTTTTCCCAGAGCCATTACAACATTATAAGACTTTCTTTTTCCAGACTAACTTGCCCTCCTCACAGTCGTTTTGGGTCCGTTTGTGGCTGTGGTTCCTTCTCTCATATATGGGGACAGTAAAGAATAGGTTTTCAATTAGATTGATTTCAAATCCAAACTCTCACTTACTGGCTGAGTAAGCTTGGGTGACTTACCTAACATCTCTGAGACTCAGTTTTCACATCTTTAAAATGGGCCAATGACACTAGAGATTTACGTTATAGGGTTGTTGTGTGGCTTTACTAACTCTGCCCAGCATGTGGGGTATTAGCACAATGCTTAACACATATTGTCTGGGTGCGGTGGCTCCCGCACTTTGAGAGGCCAAGGCAGGCGGATTACCTGAGGTCAGGAGTTCGAGACCAGCCTGTCCAATATGGTGAAACCCCGTCTCTACTAAAAATACAAAAATTAGCTGGTCATGGTGGCACATGCCTATAGTCTCAGCTACTCAGGAGGCTGAGGCAGGACAATTGCTTGAGCCCGGGAGGTGGAGGTTGCAGTGAGCTGAGATCATGCCATTGCACTCCAGCCTGGCCGACAGTGTGAGACTCTGTCTCAAAAACAAAACAAAACAAAACAAAAGCAACAAACAAAAAACCCCACATATTAAATACATAGAAATATACAACAATTTTAAATTTTCACCTCAGATTTCCACAGCTGTCTTCCTGTTTAGGGAGTTACGACTTTGTACTGGGTAGGATCGTGTTTGCCATTGTGTTTCCAAACAGGAAAACTTAGCTAATGACTGGGTGGATGTTGCTGGCGGGTTAGTGTTTAGAGCCTGTGTTGCCAGTAAGTGGTATAAGAAAGCTGATGGGTTCCAGGGATTTATTTTCCTGAAGCACTGGACTTCCTTAAAAATATCTCCTCGTACTTCTCCACATTTAAATCTACCTGCTTGTTTCTCACCTACTCAAAAAGCCAAATGATTCCAACTTCCCAGCTTCCTGCCCTCCCCTCACTTCATGGTGGCTTTGGGTACCTTCACAGGTGTGATTCCTTCCTCTCTCACATTGGGAGCAGTAAAGGATAGGCTCTTATTTAGATTAGTGTCAAATACAAACTCCTCACTTACTGGCTGAGTAAGCTTGGGTGCTTAACCTAACATCTCTGAGACTCAGTTTTCACATCTTTAAAATGGGCCAATGACACTGGAGATTGACCTTATAGGGTAAATCTTTAGAGTAGTACTTCAAAACCAAAGACTCATGGGAGCTTCCTCTATATCCCTTCCCAATTTGACTTGGTATTTCATGACTTGGAAAAATTTGGTGTCATCTGAAAATGGGAAATGTCATTGTGTATTTTCTTTTCCAAATCATTACTACAATATCAGAGTCAGATGTTTCCAGCACTTATCATAAGCCAACACGAGTGTTTAATTCTACTTCATTTAGTGGAGATTTGTCCTTGGTTTTCTACCTCCAAGTCAGTTCACTAGCCATGGACAAGTTGCTCTAAATACATGATTCACATTGCCTGTTTTTTTTTTTTTTAATTAAAAAAACAAGTTATAAGATGTTAAAAGAAAATGAAACAGATCATTTTTATTCTAAACTATTGTCAAGGCCTATTGAAAGTCTTCGTAAATGTACCCCCAGGTTTGTGGATACATTGATATCTCCTTTTCAAAGAGTACGTAACAAATTAGTCCATCATGATTACTATATTTTGGAATTTTGTTTTATTTCCTTTAATATCTAATGTACCAAGCACTCAGGAATTGTATCACTTACACAATAAAAGAATTGTGACTCCCAAGTTTGTGGTTATGAAGTATACTCCTGGAATCCTTATGTATAAAATCTCGATAAAATGTCATTGCCAGTTCCTAAGCAAGTTATAAAATGTGGCTAGCAGCTTCCTAATTTTACCCTAGAGTTTCCTCAAATTGCTTAAATAATAGGCAAAAGACCTGAGCAAACAATTCACAAAAGAGAAAATAAAAACATTTGAAAATATAATTCATATTCAAAAATGTACACAAAAATAGATTTATTTTTTATTCATCAAATTAAGAGAAATTGAAAAAGCAGACTACCCAATTCAGGCAAGAATACAATGATTTTGGCTTTCTGTGATTTGTAATAAGTCTTTCAAGGGTATAAAAATTATAATGTAACAAGGGTATACACTATAGTGCGTAGATAACTCTAAACTTTGTCATTGGATTTATAAAATGTGAAAATTCTTGAAGCAACTGCAAACTTTGTAGAAGCTACGTAAGTGCTGGCAAATTCTCCGTTAATTCAAAGTATACAAATTAGCACTAGTAACAAGAGAGTTAGAAACTGTTTTTCCAAAAATAATGACAGGTTGGTAAAACATTACAGTTCAATGAAAGAACATGGATTGGGGGCAGAGTATCAAAATGAAAAACAAAACTAAATTAGTAATTGAAGGATTCATAACATGTGCCTCTAAAGAGACAAAACTAAATACTGACTCCCCCTAAAGTGAGACTAATTTGCTTGCATAGCAAAAATTTGATTTTGAGTGCCCGGCTTGATTAGCAAAGTTCCCAAAGAGGGCACCCCCATAGTGAGTGAGGAATGTAATTACAGGAGTTCAGGTGGGCACTGGGCACGGGGAGACTCTCCCAGTGGCTCTTTAGAAGCTCATAAATATCTCTAGCTTGAAGCCCAGATTAGTTATAGAGGCTTACTGTGCTTTGTCATTTTGCCAAAAATGCCAGTTTTGCTTCGGTTCTACATTTGGGTTTCCCTGTGAGTCTTGCAGGGTTTTATTCTATTTTATCCCAGAGGAACAGAGAACTAGAATAACTCAAATACTTGTAGGCTTGGGGGAGCTCCATGACTTGAATATTGTAATTCTCTGCTTTGGATAGTATGATTGAAGGACTTACCATTTTTCTTTGTTTTCATTTTCTGTTTTGATAAAAAAAAAATGTGGTTTTACACTGACTCAGACAAAGTCAAATCATCCCTTTTAACTTAGGATTAGCCCTGAGGAGCTCTTCTCTTCTTTTTATTAAGTGTGCTTTAGTTCCATTCCCTCCACAATCCCTGGCCCACAGTTATCTTAAGTATTTGCTGACACAGGGGAAATGGCACTGAGCATTGAGAGAGATGAACCTGGCATTAATTTCCTAATATGTTGTATTCACTATGGCTAATGGAGAAATTACTCAGATTTATGTTCTCTATTTGTAAAATGATTACTCAAGGATGTTGGGAAGAATAAATGAGACAATATGTATGAAAGTATAAATACTATAATTCTACATAAATGAATTATTGTCAGAATCATCATCAACTTCTTCATTTTGGGGACAGAATTTCATTGCCTTTTGCTGTGGTGCTACTATAAAAAAAAGATGTAAAAAAATCTCTTGGTTTTCTGAGGGTTAAAAATTTGTTTCCTCAATTCTAACTCTCATTTTTTTGTGGTTGTCGTTCCTTGAACTATTGTCCATGAATGTCTAATGGCTGGTTACCTTTTCTAAAATTAAATAGCTCTTTGATGGATATCTTTGGTTTCTCATCTCTCACCAGAATATTAAAACAAATTGTAGGCTCTAGCTTCCCTCTAAATAGGATACTTTTAAAAAGGTAATTGGGTGAAGTATTAATAAGACAGAGGGAATGTACTGGGTTAAAAATGCCAAGATCCACCAGTACTAGATGTTTGAAAGATCCATAGAAATAAAGGATGGGAAAAATAAGATAATTGAGTAGTTGATTTTAATGCTATCTTGTTTACTTGACATTATATCAAACGAGTGAGCATTTAAATATATAAACTGTTAAGACTGTGTTTTGAGGCTGTACAAACACATATACAGAGACATCTGACTTTAAAAAATGGTTTTGAACACCCACTGAGATGAACATCTGTTTTCCATTCACTGCCCTTATGCTTTTGGTTTAGATGCTGCAATACTAATTTTTTTTTTTAAAGTGTGACATCGCAATCAATTGGCAGTTTTAATTATTTCAGTGATATCTTTGTAAAAAAAGAAAATTCATCACTCAAAAAGTAGACCACATGGAAATTTAAATATATATACAAAGTGACTTAAATTGTCAGATGGTGGCTTGAATCATCAGATGGTGTTTTTTTCTGAGATAATTACATTTTCCTCAAGCTTTAATAGCAACTTTCTTTTTAAATTTTTTTCTTTTTCTTTCTTTCTTTTTTTTTTTTTGTTTGAGACAGAGTCTTGCTCTGTCACCCAGGTTGGATTGCAGTGGCACGGTCATGGCTCACTATAACCTCACTACAACAGCCTCCTGGGCTCAAGCTAATCCTCCTGCCTTGGCCTCCCAAAGTATTGTGATTACAAGTATGAGTCACTGCATGCAACCTGCAACTTTCATATTATTTACCACGCTCCTCAAACTTGTATTTAAATAGTAAATTTCAAGAATAAAATCATTTGGGGTAATAATTTTAAAGCAACCTTTCAAAGGAAACATGTAAGATAGTTTTAAAAATAAGACTTGTATATCCTTATTATCCTTTATTATATCACAGGATGCTCTTCCACAGAGCTTTGAACTTCAACTCTCCTTACTTTGTCTCTCCTACAATGGTTCTCACCCAGGACTTGCATTAGATTTCCATGATAATACCCAGGCCCCGCCCCAGACCATTTCACCCGGACTCTCTCATCTCTCTCCCATATCAGTATTTTGTTAGCCTCTTTTGAGATTCAGCCTTGGGGAATCTCTTTAGATTTAACTAGTAAGTGGGAAGAACTTTGTCCTCAAAATCATCTCAAATCATTGCTTCTTTTCTTTGTATACACCAGAAAACAAAGAAGTGTAAAGATAATTTAGAAGTAATATGATCTGCTGAGAGTCCCTGTTTTTTTTTTTTCCCTGAGTTAGAAGGAAATGATCTCTTCCTTTTTTCATCTGAAAAAAAGCAAGGAACAGCCTCTTCCATCTTTAAGTCAGAGCAATAAAATTTAACAGTAAATATTACCTCATTAGCGACTGAACTCTCCCCTTCAATCTTTTAGAATTTCTTATTAATGGATTTAGATAAGATCCTTTTGTCTCATTAATGTTTTTATGTTGAACACCTTGGGTCTGATGTGTAGTTGGTGTTCAAGAAGCACATGCTGGATAATTAATTGTGTGTATCAAGAGCTGAGCCTGAAGGAGACCTTTTTTTTTTTTTCGAGACAGAGTCTCACTTTGTTGCCCGGGCTAGAATGCAGTGGCACAATCTTGACTCACTGCCACCTCTGCCTCCCAGGGTTTTTGTTTTTGTTTGAGACGGAGTCTTGCTCTGTTGCCCAGGCTGGAGTGCAGTGTTGCGATCATGGCTCACTGCAAGCTCTGCCTCCCTGGTTCCAGTGATTCTCCTGCCTCAGCCTCCTGGGTAGCTGGGACTACAGGCGCATGCCACCACGCCCACCTAATTTTTGTATTTTTAGTAGAGACGGGGTTTCACCATGTTGGCCAGGATGGTCTCCATCTCTTGACCTTGTGATCTGTCTGCCTCGGCCTCCCAAAGTGCTAGGATTACAGGCGTTAGCCACTGCGCCTGGCCACGCCTCCCAGGTTTAAGCAATTCTTGTGCCTCAGCCTCCTGAGTAGCTCAGACTCCAGGGACCTGCCACCATGCCCGCTAATTTTTTTTTTTTTGTATTTTAGTAGAGACAGGGTTTCACCATGTTGGCCAGGGTGGTCTCAAAACTCCTGAGCTCAGGCAATCCGCCTGCCTTGGCCTCCCAAAGTGCTAGGATTACAGACGTGAGCCACCATGCCTGGCCTGGAAGGAGATCTTAACAGTTACCCCAGGGGGCTCCACGTTCCTTGTGATGTTATTGGCGGTGTTACGCTGGCCACACACACACACACACACACACTCCACACTTGGTTTTCATAATAACCTGAGGCAAGTTTGCGAGAAATTGGTTTTTCTACTTTACATACAGGGAAACTTAGTTTCGGAAAGGTTAAGTCACTGGCCGGGTGCTTGCCACATTCCCAGTTAGTAGGCGTGTGGGGCAACAGTCCAGGACTTCGGATCTGTATTCTTTTTCTTTGTCCACAGCTCCTTATAACCCCTTGTCAGGTGAAGGCAGATGGATCAAATCTGCAGCTGACACAAGGGGTAACAGAATCAGAACTCTAAAATGTTTGAACAGGTTGGAATGCTGGCCACAAAAACCCAAAAGGTAAAATTCAATAGGGAAAAATATAAGGTCTTAAGTTTAGATTACTTTAAAAAATTATGAAATACAGCTTTGGGGAACAGGGAGAGGAGACAGTTGTTCACGTGAATAAAAAAATCTGTGGCTATGAGATAAGCATGTGATGGATTGAAACATAAAATGCAAACTTAGGCTGCTTTATAGTATCCATAGAAGTATAATTAGGTTCAGGAAATGAGAGAGGTCCCAACTTCTTCTCTATGCTGGAAATACATCATTTGGAATTTGTGTTTAGTTTTTGCCCTCACATTTTGAGTGGGACAGTGACAAACTGATGTTTCATTATAGTACACATATCAGCGAATATCCTCAAAAACTGGGATGTACTGAGCCACCTTTTTTCATTTCGGCACCTATGGAAAGTTTAAAGACCTGCAGGATGTCTATGAATTTTCAGAAAAGAAATTTTCATTTCTTAAATTATCTTGGTAACTCCTGACTCTAAGATCCTTCTTCAAGTTCAAATTCCAGCGTCTTGCCTGAGCTATACCTGTTCTTTGCTTTGTGGACCCCAATAGCTCAGCTTCTTGTTCTGATTTCCACAGAATTTCACTCACACAAAGATTTTCTGTGCTAAGAGATTTTACTGGTAATCTGGGGGAGGCAAGGAAAGCTTAAACAGCAGGAATGATAAACATTTTAATTTGGCAAGTAGGCATCCCTGTTCTTAAACTTTCTTTTGGTGGGTGCCGGTGAAGGGGGAGCGTTGGAATTTTTTACTGGCTTCTGATATGCTCTGAGCACTCTGATCTTGCTGGCTGCTCTCACTCTCATTTTTGTTCTTTATTCTCTTCCTCTCAGATTTCCTGCAGGAACTCCATATGTTTCTCAGATGAATACATACAATAATTCGTCTTTTCTCTGTTCCTTACTCTCAAACTCAGTCCCAGGCCAACCTGTGCATATACAAAAGCTATCAAGCTGCTTGGTTAAATGAAACAGCTACCCCCAAATTTCTTTCCTAACAGAATCCATTCTTCTAGAATGGAATTGTGCATTTAAATAGCACTTTATTCCTCTATTAAGCCAGGAAAATAAAGGATTTGAAAATGGGAGCTTCCTAGCACTTATTTTAAGTAATTTAAAATCATGAACTCACTTAAAATTGCTGTGTAAGGGATCATTCCACCTTTCCCATCATAATTGTACATGATAGAACTGTTCCTCTTTCTGACTGTAGGAAGTGCATATTATATATTGATAAACTGACATTATGTAATTACAAAACAGTTGTTTTGTCATTGTAAATAAATATTGATATTCATAATGATATTGTGTTTGAAATACGAAAGAGCAGTGCAATAGTCACATACCTGGAATGAATCTAGGACAGATGTGGGGAAAGGAGAATAGACAGAAAGCTCAGATTAAAAGAGTGAATAGGTAAAAAATCGAACAAGGTATGTAATTTGCTATAGATTAGCTGCAGGAAGCAATAGAGAAAAGGAAACTGAGGTTTTGTTGTTTGTTTGTTTTGAGACAGAGTTTCTCTCTTGTTGCCCAGGCTGGAGTGCAGTGGTGCAATCTTGGCTCACTGCAACCTCCGCCTCCTGGGTTCAAGTGATTCTCCTGCCTCAGCCTCCCAAATAGCTGGGATTACAGGTATCTGCCACCTCGCCCGGCTAATTTTTTTGCACTTTTAGTAGAGACGAGGTTTCATCATGTTGGCCAGGCTGGTCTTGAACTCCCGACCTCAGGTAATCCGCCTGCCTCATCCTCCCAAAGTGCTAGGATTACAGGCGTGAGCCACCGCGCCCGGCCAATCTTGAGTTCTATTAAAAGAGAGTAAAGGAAATAGTCATTTACACTAAGGACTCAGGCTTTAGGGAGATACTAGGTAAGGAATTTGAGTTTTGGAAACCAGAGAGGATGAAAATAAAAAGCTCATGAGGAAATGATTTCAGTCTGAGCTCTGGGATTATTTCTGCCACCACTTTGATTTCCTCTCACAGGCTGAGAGAGTTAATCTAACTTTCCAAGGATTGAAGTTGCTGAATCTGAGAAATCAGACTTGCATTTGTCCTGACAACGCTAGCCTCTACCCAAGTGAGTGACGGTCATATATGCACGTGTATGGTGTTCGTGTCCAAAGAGACCCACAAAATGTGGAGTAGCTTTTACCGTTGTGTCCCTGGGGATGACTTGGACAACTCTCAAGAAACAAGGTTAGCTGGGAAACATGGTCCTGGTATAAAAATGAGTCCCTTTCTGTTAGGGTGGGCTGGCTCATGAGATCACTTGCAAAATCAGTGAACTTTTTCAGTGAACAGCCTTGGAATTTTCTGAATAAACTAGGAAATAATAAGAAGTGTAAAATTTTCTACAAATGCTGATAATAGAAGTAAGTGTAAAACGAAATTATCCTTTCTGATTTCACAATTCGCTTAAGTATTTTAGTAATTCAAAATGATTTTTAGAAGTCATATAATCTTATCTGTATTTTAAATTAGGATAAAAAATTCTAAGTAAATGGTTGGCTTAATTTATTTATAATAACAAGCTCACTCTCCCGTCTTTACATGCCTAGTTGATCCTGGGAAGTTTTCCATTAATGGATACACCTATAAATAGGTAATTAACACACACATCAACCTCAAGAATTATCAGTACCATGAACTATGCTGCAATATTATACTACTCAAGGCAGGACTGCATTTATTTATTTTGATATCCACAGGGCCTAGTATAATGCCAGGCATATAATAGGTACTGAAAATATTTGTTGAAATGAACAAATAAGGCATGTTCTTATCTTGCTAACACCACAGGATATGCAGAAATGTGCACATAGAACTCAATTTCAAGTCATCTAATAATCAGTATATATCAGTGAGAGAAATTATAAACAACATGTAGTTTCTAATTTTAAAAGTTGGAACACATTCACACAGATAAATACATGATTTATCAGTGACATTTGGAATGGCATATTATGTGGTATTTGCCTTGTAGAAGTAAGTCAAGAAATTTGTTTTCAGTATTCAGGCAGTAAAAATGGAGAGAGAACATATATAAAACATTTATTGGCAAATATTCTCTATATATGCATATACATGAATACATCTTCATGTATATACAAATATACCAAATTCATTCATTATTCAACACATTTTTAATGAGTGAGCAGAACTAGAAGGATCTCTTCCTTTGGGATTTTTTCCCCGAAAGATACTAATGTCTCTGCTGAGAACTAAAATTTTGTGAGACTTTGAATGAAATGCAGTCTGCAGATTTAGCATTTCTTAAGACTTTTTGAACGGCTGGAGGGAGCCAATGGTGTCTATAAGGTGGGGTATCTTTTCCCAACTTGGCTGGGTGTGGGAAGACACCCTTCAAATGATGACTCAGACTCTTGGGACAGGGTGTAATATAAAATATTTAATACAATTAATGCTTTAGCTCATTTCATCTACTTCATTTAATTTTTTTTTGCCCTCCTGCCATCTGCATTCAATCATCTACGTCATTATGGAGGTAGAAATGTCTCTCTCTCACAACTGTGGCGGAGGCAGAATAAAGAAAAACTTCTGAGACTGTGTTTTATACATTAAACTAGATGCCCATTTAGTAGCACCTCTTGCCTAGTGAGCCCAGTTAAACTTAACTATAGTCCCTGGAGTTGAGATGAGATTATGTGGAGAGGGAAGATGCCAAAAAAAAAAAAAAGGTAAATATAATTTACATACTATCAACCAGTTGTCAGGTGTCATCCTAATTACTTTCTATCTATTAACTCATTTATTCCTCTCAACAATAGTACCATCTCCATTTTACAAATGAAGAAGATGAGGCTCAGACAAGGCAAGTGACTTTCTCAGTGTCACACAGCTTAGAAATGGTGGAGCCGGGAAGTAGAGCTAGCCGACATGCTCAGAGGCTGTGCTCTTCATTACTGTGCTATACTTTTTCGTAAAGTAGACGAGACAGTGTTAGCTCACGAGGATTTAAGGTCCATCTCAGTAGAAGTGGCACAAAATCTTGGTATATCAAAAGACAGCAGGTAATTAGGTGATATGGAAATGGAAGAGGCAGAAGTTTGAGGAGCCAGAAGAATCCAGTGGGCTGGTGGAGACTGTCTGGAAATGGCCCTTGCTCTGGGTCCAGCCACATCAGAGGGGAGTGATGCAACAAGGCCATCAGGCCCAAACCTTTTTGAGGATGTGAAAGACTCCCACCCAAGGTTGGTATCTGCCTAAACTTGCGCGCGCGCGCTCTCTCTCTCTCTCTCTCTCTCCATGTATATATATATATGGAAAGGTTAGCTGGGAGAAACACGTAAACCATACATATATATATATATATGGAGAGCTTTACATAAATATATAGGGAGCCTTACATATAGCTTTACATAAATAGTCATGGTATAACTTTTCTATTTATGGAAACTGCTGGATTGTGGTTGTGGTTGATATAAAGCGCCAAGTTAGGTAAAAGACTAGTTTCCCAGGTGGGAGCACTAACAAAGTACTTTAGAATTCTTTGCCACTAAAAACCTGCCACAATTATTGTTAATAGGGTACAGCAGTTTTTTTTAAATTTATTTAAAAATTTTTTCTTTTTTCTCTCTGTTGCCCAGGCTAGAGTGCAGTGGTGTGATCATAGCTCGCTGCAGCCTCGAACTCCTAGGGTCAAGTGACCCTCCCATCTCAGCCTCCCAAGTAGCTGGGACCACAGGCAAAACCCATCATGTCTAGCCGTGAGTAACAGTTTTAGTTACCATGAAACCACAGATCCTAGAGACAAACTGCTCAGGCTAGAATCTTGGACATGTCATTCACTACCTGGGTGACAGACACATTACTTATCCTTGCTGTGCCTCAGTTTTCTCACTTGCAAAATGTGGATAACAGCAGTATAACCTTAAAGGTGTGTGTATGTGTGCGTCTGTGATGATGAGACCAGTTTGGGAAATATGCACATACGAATTTGAGCACATAGTGGTAACGCAAATGTTAGGGTAGATCCACCACCACTTTCCCCTCACCCCTGCAACTCAAATGTCAGCTTCAAAAGGCAGACACTTTTGTCTATTTTGTTTGCCCTTGTATTCTGGGCATCCTGAACAGTGTCTTCACTGAGTAGGTGCTCAATAAATATCTGTTGACTGGAAGGGACACTTCTCAACACTTTTATTTTTTTGCAACAAATAATTGGGCAATCAAATGGCTTATATTTCTGTAAAGACTATATCTATTATACAATGAGTAAGAGAGGCTGGGCATGGTGGCCCATGCTTGTAATCCCAGCACTTCGGGAGGCTGAGGTGGCCAGATCACTTGAGGTCAGAAATTCGAGACTAGCCTGGCCAACATGGTGAAAACCTGTCTCTACTAAAAATACAAAAAAATTAGCCAGGCGTGGTGGCGGACGCCTGTAATCCCAGCTACTCGGGAGGCTGAGGCAGGAGAATCACTTGAACCTGGGCCTCGTGCCACTGCCTCCCAGATTGGGCGACAGAGACTCTGTCTCACCAGATAAATAAACAAATAAACAAATAAATAAAATGAGTGAGTGAGAGAGCAAAATAAATACAAAGCCAATTCCCAGTTATTTTTAGTTTACAATGAAATATGTCACAACTAACAAAACAGTGTAAGAGAGGACATTTTTTATAGGATAGGGGGCTGAATTTTGTTGTTGGATGTGCTGTCATCTGAACACTTCTCATATGAGAGAAAAGTAAAAATAAAAAAAACAAGTAAAACCCCAAATAACACAAATGGATAAAGAATGAGTGCAGTTACCTCCGTGAATGTTTATCCCCGTCTTGAGCCCTGAAGAATTCATTGACACCTAAGTAACAGTGAGTCAACATATCTGCATAAATATTACAATGTGTTTGCGCCACATTTTCCATTGTTTTAAGTATAAATTTCGTAGAACTGAAGTGTACTTATTAGTAGGGAGACTGCAATCATCTTTGCTCACAGGGAATTTGGAGATCAACTACCGTCTGCATGATAAGTCAGCGATTTAGAGTACATCTATAACCCTTCCACAAAAATGCAGTGAGAGATGAAGACTGGGGTGAGGTGAGAAGGAATGCCAAATAAAAAACTCCAGTTCCTTATAGCTAATTTAATAATTTCGCTGTGAAAAATGGCTTTTTATCATCCCAGGAGCAAGTGTTTTTTTTTCTTCCAACCTGCTAAAAACTCTTTTCACTTATAAAGGGGCTTGGAGAGCCTTTGCTTTGATGTAGGAGAATGTGTAATACCTGCAATATTTCTTGGCTAGAGAAAAATTATTTTTCATCTTCCAATGCTAATGACTCATTAAAAAGCAAAATAAAAAGACAAAAATAAAGAAGAATGTAAAAACAAACATACATGCATACCTTTTGCTCTTTTTTTTGTAAAAATGCGCAAACTGAAACTTATTTAAAAGAATTTTTTTTTTCAGGCTCTTGTCTAACTGAAATAGAATTATCACCATTCGACATGACCCTTCAATCCTAAAACCCGTTTCAGAGTAAAAACATAGTTAGCGTGATCCCTAAGGACAGAAAGAGGGTGTTTTGTGTTTCAGAAACAGAAGCCCAGAGAAACACACAATGACTGTAACAGACACGAATCAAACGAATCACCCACTCGCATGCTGGGAAAGCCTTTCTGATCTTTTAAGCTTGCCTGTAATTTATTTTTGGAGCCTCTGCCTGTGAATGTGAAAAGTTGAGACAGAACCTGATAGTAGTCACCTATGACCGTCAGTCACTATGGAAAGCCTTCATGGAAATCAGCTAGAGCATCTGCTAATGAGAAAATCGCTAGGGCTTATGTCGCAGCACAGACTGGGATGACCTGGTTATAATACGGTGCCATAATTAACGTTCTTTTTCAGCTTCAGATGCCTTTAAAGTCTTGGACTACACTATAGTTGGTTTACATCATAAAAAATGTATGACATGGACATGAAGATGGCAACAGTAGACACTGGGGATTACTAGAAGCGGGAAAGGGAGGGAGAAGGGCAGAGGGCGAGAAACTAACTCTCGGGTACTATGCTGAATACCCAGGTGACTGGATCAATCAATTGTACCCCAAGCCTCAGCACCATGCAATATACCCATGTAACAAACCTACACGTGTACCCCCTGAATCTAAAAGTTGAAATTATTAAAAAAATAAAGTATAATAAATCTGAATTATATGTAGCTGTGTTTTAGTTTGGAAGAATCAACAGGGTACCAACAGGGATGAAAAAGATAATTTTGAGCTTTGATGATGAGACTGCGTGTTGCATTTTTCATAAATTAACTATGAAAAGAAATTGTGAGAGGCCTTTGCATAACCTTTAGGCTTTCCAATGAATCCTTACTTATTTATTTATTTTTATTTTTTGAGACAGAGTCAGTGGTGCCATCGCATCTCACTGCAACCTCCGCCTCCCAGGTTCAAGCAATTTTCCTCCCTCAGCCTCCTGAGTAGCTGGGATTACAGGGGCGCACCACCAGGCGTGGCTAATTTTTGTATTTTTAGTAGAAATGAGGTTTCTCCGTGTTAGCCAGGCTGGTCTCGAACTCCTGACCTTGTTATCCCCCGGCCTCAGCCTCCCAAAGTGCTGGAATTACAGGCGTGAACCACCGCGCCCGGGCAGGAATCATAATTTTTAAAGCTGAAACCCCTTGACTTGGGGTCTGAAAACTTAGATCTCAACTCAGATTGCATCATTTCCTAGCTGACAAATTATGGAAAAGTTACTTAATTTCTCTAAGTCTCAGTTTTCCTTATTTGTAAAATGGGATAGCACAGGTGTAGTGAGGATGAAACAAAATAAGGCGTGCCGTTAAAATTAATCCCTCACGTAGTAGGTACTCACAAGGTTCTTAAACATTTCAAAGTATAATTCTATGAGCTAGTTTTATTACACACTATACATTTATCTAAATCTGTGAAATGCCTGTTTTTCACAGCCATAAGATCAGCCTTTTTGGGGGCTGGGGGAGGGCTAAATTCTGAACCACATGAACATAAAGTCGTAGCATCCAAAACTTGGAACATACGTGTTTAGGAAACAGAAAGAATCCTAGAGAAAGATACAATGACTGTAACAGAAGCAAATTGTGTGGAATCACCCACTCGCACAATGGGGAAGGCTTTCTGATCTTTTAAGCTTGCCTGTAATTTATTTTTGGAGTCTCTGCCTGTGAACGTGAAAAGTTGAGATGGAACCTGGGACTTTAGAATTGGGAGATGTTTTTTCCCCTAAGATCTGGAATTATTCCAAAAGCATTCCCAATGTAATTTAAAATTCAATAAGAAACCAAAATTTATTGTTTATGTTCAGCTTTGTACGATTGTGTCTCTTCTGGAATGAACTGTCGCAGAATGAGTGCAGGTATAATAACTGAATCATAAGGTCATTTGAAAAACAAGGTCTATGGCTAAAATCAACTGAATTTTATTTATTATTTTATTTAAAATTTATTTAAAATAAAATTTAATTTTATTTATTTTATTTAAAATTTATTTAAAATAAAATTTAATTTTATTTATTTTATTTAAAATTTATTTAAAATAAAATTTAATTTTATTTATTTTATTTAAAATTTATTTTAATAAAATTTAATTTATTTTATTCTATTTAAAATTTATTTAAAATAAAATTTAATTTTATTTAATTTTATTTAAATTTAAAACAAATTGTTCTGAACTTGGAATGTCATGACTGTAGGACTTCTATTAAGCAATTTCTCATTCGATTAAATCTTTCAATTCTCTTTGTATATTTACCTTTTCATTTTAAGGGCAAGGGCTTTAAAGCACTTTATTAGGTTCCAGATAGAAAAAAGGAAGTGGATTGTTTACTTACTCAGAATAATTCACTGGATCTATACTTCGAATCATGAGGCACATTTTATAATTCTATACATTTTCAATTATCATTCCCATTTTGCTTCTACTTATTTTTAAAATCCTACTTAATACCCTACTTGCTTAAGCAAATACTTCAGTATATACTTATGATGCGTATGTATAAGCACAATTCAAATAAAAACACAGCTTGTTTTGGTATTGCCACTCTCGTGTGTTAAAAAACAGGGAAAAGATCCAAGAATATAAAATATCTCACAGAAAGTTTCCTTACTGGTTATTCTCACCTGAAGGGGGATAGAATTCAATTTATTACTGTAGTAACAGGTTAAATGAATGTGGCAATAGGCATAAATTATGTTGAACTGGTTTTAAAGAAAATAAACTTTCCCTTCTGAACCTTTCATCCATTTTGAAGCTCTGAACTACTTAGATAAAAATTTCCCTCTCATTTTTGTCTGCCTTTGAAGTCTGACTTTGAGCCAGTACTCGAAGCAGACACTATGGCTCATGCAGAAAAAAACTTCTTCCCACAAGACTGCCAGCCAAATTGTGCAGACTCAAGATGTTCGGAGAGTTTGGACAATCACCACAGTTTTTGGACGCCTATCTGAGGTAAACATAAAGCCAAACCTTGACAGTCTCATTAGTAGTGTAAGTATGATTCAATATGAGGAATTTCTGGTCTTGGCTGGTTGATATAAGATATTTACAAGGTTTCTTAATTGAAATTTAATTGGAGATACAAAGTGATACATGGCACTTTGTAAAGCATCACAGCTAAACAATTTGTCCAGTATACCAGATGAGCAGAAAACAAATCAATACATTCTTAGACCTGCTAAGTGAAAATTATGTAGAATAATTCCTTCAATCATTGAAAATACGATTTTTTTTAGCGGCATGTTTGTGTAACCAAAAATATGTTATTAGTTATTGAGTGAGTAAAGCATTTATTTGTCATCACAGTTTGCACTTGAAAGGGTTACAGGTAAGAGCTGTTTTTTGTGCCCAAATTATTTCCTCAGTCCTATGTTCTCAACTTAATGAAATTAACATAAACAACTTAATGAAATTGGAAAGGCATATCCTTTTAGAAGTGTATCTGTAGTAAAGATAATTGGAAAGCACTAAACCTTAGAAAAACTTTTCGGTCGGGCGCGGTGGCTCAGGCCTGTAATCCCAGCATTTTGGAAGACCGAGGCGGCGGATTATAAGGTCGGATATCGAGACCATCCTGGCAAACACTGTGAAACCCCGTCTCTACCAAAAAATATACAAAAAAACTAGCCAGGCGAGGTGGCGGGCGCCTGTAGTCCCAGCTACTCCTTACGCTGAGGCAGGAGAATGGCGTGAACCCGGGAGGTGGAGCTTGCAGTGAGCCGAGATCGCGCCATGGCACTCCAGCCTGGGTGACAGAGCGAGACTCAAAAAAAAAAAAAAAAAAAAAAAAGAAAACCTTTTCAATGCTGATATGGTTAGGCTTTGTGTCTCCACCTAAATCTCATCTTGAATTGTAATCCCATAATCCCCGTAATCCCCACGTGTCAAGGCAGAGACCAGGTGAAGGTAATTGAATCGTGGGGGCGGTTTCCCCATGCTGGTCTCGTGATAATGAGTGAGTTCTCACGAGATCTGATGGTTTTATAAGGGGCTCTTCCCCTGTTTGCTTGGCACGTCTTCCTGCCTTGCGCTGCCTGGAGGGGGAGGTGTCTTGCTTCCCGTTTGCCTTCGGCCATAGTTGTTAGTTTTCCTGAGACCTCTCCAACTGTGAGTCAATTAAACCTCTTTCCTTTATAAATTACCTAATCTCAGACAGTTCTTTATAGCAGTGTGAACACGGTCAAATACAAATGCTAGAATGTTTTAAAAGGTAATCCCAGGAAAGTAATAACGCAGGAGGCCCATGATCTGTGGCTTAATGCCTTAGGTGCCCAGAGACCTTTATCCTAAGCAGAGGGAAAATCTTGTTACAGGGTTTTTGCAAACTGAGAAGAAAGCCTTCTGTAGCATGTCATTTCGTTTTGTTTTGTTTTGCTGGAAGGGCAACAGGAATCTGTTTGAATTAAAGGACAGGCAGAAGTGGAACATTAGAAGTCAGGGGTCTTTTGGGAGAGTCTTGAGTAGCAGGTGTCATAGATCTGGCATAATTAGATTATTAAAATGAACACCTGAACCAAGGGGAACAGAAAGCTTTTAACCTTAAGATTCCAGACCATTCTGTTTGACTCTTTTTTATCAAAACAAATAAAGGAGTATAAGTTAAAATGTATTCAGTGAAGTCTCTAACCGGCACCAAGATACTGAGAGTTCTTTAAGTCTTGGAAATCACACACCACGTTGCTTATGTGATTTTTAATGCGATGATGTAATAGTTGTATTTTTATGTACAAAGAATATGAGCCTGGATTGTGTGCTAAATTCCTGCTTTTGCTGAGTTACCTCCTGTAAGACTAATTTTTGGAAACCTGCCATTGATATGTCTACCTTATTTCATTTTAAGAATAATGGTTAAGAATTCTGAACTTTTATAGATTTTTGATACAGATAGCATAAAGGAGGACTATTGGTCAGATATTTGTAGAGGTGGCTATAGCTCCCTTTATTTGCCTAAACTTGCTGAGTTTCTTAATAGGGGTGCAATGGGTATTCAAATGGAACAGTTCTCACCATGGTAGCTTCAGTATTGCAAGGTGTTAAACACCCCATCCTACTAAATGCCACAATCACTTTTCAGCCATTGTGATACCCACCATATGATAACTCTGCACATTTCCAACCTCTTCTTGGAAAGCGGTGTACGCGTACACCCCTGAAGTCTTCCCCTAGCCCCAGCCACCACCACATAAGAACCACTGGCCTAGGATATGTGGGTTCAGTTATCTGAATCTCAATTACAGAAAATTAATAGAGCTTCTGATAGTAGAAGGTGAACCCAATTAAGAATTAAGAAATGTAGACTGTAGTTTGAATACTGAATCTTTTGGAAAATCATTGAATTATCTGAAGCTCAGTTTACTCAATTATTAAGTGGTAATCCACCCTCTCTCCCATTTAAACCACTTAATTCTTGTGAAAATCAAGAGATCTTATGTACCTTAAAATACTTTAAGAAGTGTAAAGACCTATATAAGGAAATAATATAGTCATTCCTCCGTATTTGTGGGGGAGTGGTTCCAGGACCTCCCTTGGATACCAAAATTCAGAGATGCTCAAGTTCCTGATATAAAATGATGTAGTATTTACATAAAACCTTATGCCCATCCTCCAGTATACCTTAAATCACCTCCAGATTACTCAAAATGCCTGATATGACTGCTATGTAAATAGTTGATACACTGTATTATTAAGGAATAATCACAAGAAGAAAGGTCTGTAAATGTTCAGTACAAACACTATTATTTTTTCAAATATTTTCAATCTGAGGTTGGTTGAATCCACAGATGCAGATATGGAGGTTGTATTCGGAATAATCCTCAGTAGTCATTTTCTTTGGGTAATGTGATAAATGACAGCCAATTAGTATGAGATAACCTATTATGTACACTGTTCTAGTAGCTATAGAGGATTCAAAGGAGAATAAGAATTGGTGCCCCTGTGGCTGTCATGACTACAGAGGGAAAGATACAATGTATGTGGTTGAAAAGATGACAGTATGGAGATAATAAATGATTAGAAGCAGACATGGGCTATTAGCAATATGTACTGGAGAAGTTCAGAAGAGAAAATGTGTTCAATGGAAGATACAAAAGCCAAAAATGATGAAGGAACCACTTCCCCTATTATACCATTTGAAATGAATAGTTCTCTTTCATCATAATACATATTAGAAAAGTATCAATCTTCTCCATATGCATATTTTATAGGTCATAGATCTTGAGAATATAAATGATTAACACTTTCTTCTGTGGGAAATATTATCAGATAACAATTCATTTCCCTAATAAGGCAGACAAGAAATGATTGAAGGGCAAGGAGATATTAGCCTCATAGTGCCACTGTTAATATGTCCTCTGACTGACTCTCAGATGAACGTGTTTGCTGCCGGTGTTTTTGTCTTCCCTGTTTGGTCTCTGGCTGCGGTCTTCCTCCTGGGGCTCTGGTCTCACCTCTGTGTCCTGACTTCAGCCCGTCTTTTCCTTGAACTTAGTATTCCTGGTTCAGAAATTGACCTCAGCTTGGAATTCTGGAGACTCATCTCTAAGGGGTGGACTCCTTGACTCCATGTTTTCTCCAGAAATCTAGATAAAGTGCAGCCTTGCAAGAGGTCTTCTACCTTTGCCTTGCTTAATATGTTAAAAGCCCCTTGGTAACGAAGAGATGCCCATATGAGAACAGCTTAATGAACCATAGTATATTATACAAGATTATTTGGCCATTCAAATATTTATTAACCTGAAATTCCTGAAGAAGAGATGACATTGTTAGTTGTCAAAAACTTGCATTTCAATTCTTCCTTCTTGTCTTCTTCAATGTGGCAAATCCTTCTCCTTTTTGGAGAAAATGTCCTCCTCTAGCTGTGACATTGATCTCTCCAGATTCTTCTTTCCGTATGAACACTCCTTCTCCTGCGGCACTGGCTTCTCTTCCCTCAGCTTCCCCTAGTGTAGGCTCTGCACATGGATCTATCATGAGTCCTTTTCTTTCTTGTCTGCTCACCCCACAGCCCAGCTATCTCTCAGTCAACATCTCTCCCAAGCTCCAGCCCCCATTTCAGACCACAGGCAAGACCCTTTATATGAATGCTCTTCCTATACCTCAGACTCAAGTCTGTAGTGTAAACATTGTATGGACTTCTCCCTAACATCTGACAGAAATCTGTCCCTCCTTTGGTCTTTCTCATCTGAATGGCATAATTGTGTATCTAGTCATCTAGTCATTCAGGCTTGTAGGAATCACCTTTATTGTTTTTCTCCTTTATTCTTGATTTCAATAACTCACCAAGTCATGAAAAATATCTTCAAAACATTCCTTGATTCAGGCCCCTCATTTCTATTACTGTAGGTTCTTCCCATCTCGGTTTCTTGCCAGCGATCGTTATAATAACATTCTAATTGAGGTAGCAGCGTCTAGTCTCTTTGCCTTCTAATTAATTCTGTCCATGGATAGAATTAATTAGAAGAGAAAGAGATTTTAAAAGAATTTAGTTATAAAAGGAATAAAAGATGATCTTACAAATTAAAACAACAGCAAGGTAGAAAGTAAAAAGCGAGTCTTCTCCCTCAACTCCCAAAGGTTTGATGTATATTTTTCCAGATGTCTTTCTAAAACATATACACACAAATATGCTTTGCATTATTGTCCTCAAGGGTTTTAGTGCTTCTGGTGAAATGTCAGGTGTTAGTCTGATTCTTCATTTTGGGTAACGTATTTTAACTCTTTAGAAGCTTTTAGAATTGCCTCTTCATCTTGAAATTGCATCAAGAGCTTTATTACTTTTTAAACATCTATCCTGCCCAATGCTTGATTGATGTGTCTTTCAATCAATCAGAAGGTTCCTGTATTTCTTCAGCAAAAGCTAATTTTCTTCTAATATTTCTTTCAATGGTTTCCCTTTCTTTCATTATCTCTGATTTCTTCTTATGGAATTCTACTGAATGCACCTTGGCCTCCATGAATCTCCCTCAAGTCTCTATCCTTTTCCCCTATTTATGATATCTTTTCCTGTGTGATCTACATTTTAAGAAATGTAATTTTTTCATCTACAAGATAATTATCGTTATCCTCTGATTTTTCAGACAATCCTCTGAAATTTTTACTTACATAATTCTAATTTTATTATGTCCTACTTCTTCCCAAAACAATATAGTGTAATTTTTATTGATGTTGTATTTTTCTATTGTTAGTTGGGATTTAAAAATCTTCTTTTCTAAAATTTTTTCTTGAGATACCTCAGCTTCTTGGATTGGTCCTATTTGTTCATTTTGGTGGAGACAGAGAAACCAAGTTCTTGTTTTCCTGTAATATCTGGCTATTCTGATAGTTCGATTATGTTTACAAATGAAGACTTAGGAGGACTGGTATAAGTAATGTGCTATGTTTCCTATGAAGTAGGGAAGATCTTATTTCCCTGTAGGGAATAAGAGTAGGGCTTTTGGAGAACGAGATCATATCCCTTGCAGGGATGTGCATGGAGCTGGAGGCCGTTATCCTTAGCAAACTAGCACAGGAGCAGAAAACCAAATACCGCACATTCTCACTTATAAGTGGGAGCTAAATGATAAAAACACATGGACACATAGCAGGGAACAACAGATACTGGGGCCTACCAGAGGGTGAAGGATGGGAGGAGGCAGAGGATCAGGAAAAATAGCTAATGGGTACTAGGCTTAATACCTGGGTGCTGAAATAATCTGTACAACAAAGCCCCAAGACACAAGTTTACCTGTGTAACAAATCTGCACTTGTACTCATGAACTTAAAGGTTAAAAGAAAATAAAATAAGAGAAGTAAAAATCTTAAAAAAAAAGAAAAAAAAAGAAAAAAAGAGGGCTTTTGGAAGATTCCCGTTCCCCTATAAAACTCCAAACCTTCAATTGCCAAAGCAGGAAAGGATTTACTTCAGAAATAGAGTGGTTCTCTGTTTAGCATGCCCTCTGTAGGGCGGCTGTTTTTGTTGACCTGGTGGCCAATACCTTATGAAGACAGTGTTTTTACCTACATTGTATCTTCATTGTAGTAGCATCAAGGTGAGGGAGGGTTTTTCTATCAGCATTCATGATTTTGCAGTGAGTATTCCTTAAGCATGCATGGCCTGACTTTTTTGGTTCACTGTATAAACTTCACTTCCTGAGTTTCTTAGGCCGATCTTCTTCTGTCATGGGGACAGAAGATATGTGAATGGTATCACTCAGTGTCCACTGTTAGTCATTCACACCTGCCGAGTTTTCAACTTTGCTCTCGTCTGGAGTGCTGGACACTGAGTGATAATGGAATTGGTATTACATCACTCCTCTGCTTTAGGATGAATTCCATCTTTACCTGGGATATCCTGTCCAAAAATTTGAAGGCAGCCTTTCATCTCTGTAATTTGTTCAGGCAAAATAATCATAATGTTCTGGGTGTAACCATCCATTTCAGATCGATCATCATCAGCTTATAATTTATAGCTAGTCTACTTAAGCATTTTTTTTGTTACTTCAAAGCAGTCTTATTACCATTCTGACAAATAGTAGAAAAAGGGGAAAAAATCACCACATGGTCCCACAATTATATATAGTCACACATACATAATCAAGAAATCTTACTACTGTAAGCAGTCCCTAATAATATCATAACCATTATTATTTTCCAGGCCTTTTTATTCATGCCTTGAATTAGGGGTATTTGACAAAAGGGTGAATATTTTTAAAGTATGCTCTGTAATTTGCACAAACACTTCTTCCAGAGACTGGATTGTCTGTTGGGAATATCTAGGTATCAGATGGTGCCAAGACTTCAGAGGAGGGGGACATTCCCTGTTTATTAGAGGGAAAAGAATCTAGAGCTTCTACTGTAATCCAGGTTAGAGAAAGCTGAGAAGAAAGGGCAGTTTGGAGAGAGAGGTGAACAGTGGTCATTGATGGTTATCGGAGAATGTGAATGTCTTAAAATGATATTTAGCTTTCCAGATGATCTGCCTTCTTGGCTCACTTACAGATTGTGAGCTTTCCTGTGATGTAAGTTCCTCATCTGTCTCCTTTCACACCATCTTCTTTGAAGTTTATTCGGCTCATAAATGTGAATAAAAAATTGTTAAATGTGACCTCAAAGAGACGGTGCACTTTTACATCTGAGTCCACTCGATACATCACAGAAGCAGCACATGCAGCAGCAGGAGTCCAATAGGTGAGAAAAGATATGGAAGACATGCTTTGAACTTTCACAAACCATAAAATTGGTGAAGGGAGGAGCCAATTATATCAATATTGTGAGAGGCAGGAACTTCCCATTGCAGGTGTCTATCACTCTCCTGCAGTTCTAGGTTTATTGAAGGGATGGATTGAGTCTTTGTACCCTCCAATACCCAACAGAGCTTTACCCTCAAGGAGTGTTTTATAAATGTCTATCACATGCATAACATATTCCAAATGCATGTAATGGACATCAATAACAAGATGAGAGAATAAGGACAGAGGCCTTATCTGCAAAGAAATATTTTGTTTAATGAGAAGGTTGAGATTGTTGGCTAAAATATCAGACTTCCAGATTTTGAGACCTTAACTATCTTCCTTTATTACCAATTGCAGTAGATAAATTAGAGTTAGCTATTGTTACTCCATTTCTATCAAACTATATTCAGTCACTATTCTGGAGAGTAAATCCTCAAACACTTCTTCTAATTCTTTACAGTATGTAATTGTCCTTCTTCTAATTCTTTGCAGTATGTAATTGTTCTAACAGAGAACCAGAGCGCCATAGTAATAATGAAATATAAAATATTGTTAAATGTGCACCATTTAGAGTCGTGGGAAACCTAGTTGAGAAACATAAAATTAGTTTGACGTTTACACACACTGTACAGGGGCTGGGTTTCATTAAAATGAAAATAAACATGTAAGCCAATGTTTTAGATGAAGAAGGTATATGCTTTGCTTTAGTTGCAACAATTACTTCTTTATTTATTTTCATTTAGCCTGGTTTTTATTTTTAAAAACAAAAATATCAATACTTAGTCATTTTGTCTGTAATTGTTTGATTTAAAATTATAACAGCTTTATTTGATTTTTGTAATTGTCTTTTGTCTGCTGAGAACTCCCACTACAGAAGCCATGGTTGGATTGGATCTTAGATAGTTTTCGGTAATAAAATGTCTCAAAAAACATTTTTATATTAAATGATTGTTCTTAGGTTTTAATAAAACAGATGTAAGTTAAACATAATGATTTACCAGATTCATTTTTTTGGCGGGAAAACTAGCTGAAGGCTTTCCATCGTCATGTGCTAATGCAGTTCAGTGAGAGCCTGGGGAGGCCATGCCCTTCTTAATTGTGTACCACTCTCCTCCTTCACCTGGCTCCCTGCCCTTGCACTCATACTATGCTGCAGGTTGCATGACGGAGGCAGGGAGTCAGATTTTGAAGAGAAAAACACATTTTTTTTTTCTTGAGACAGAGTTTGGCTCTGTTGCTCAGGCTGGAGTGCATTGGCACAATCTCAGCTCTCTGCAACCTCCACCTCCTGGTTTCAAGCAATTCTCTTGCCTTAGTCTCCAGAGTAGCTGGGATTACAGGCATGTGCCACCTTGCCCAGCTAATTCTTTTGTATTTTTAGTAGAGGTGAGGTTTCACTTGGTTGGCCGACTCCTGGCCTCCAGTGATCCACCAACCCCAGCCTCCCAAAGTGCTGGGATTACAGATGTGAGCCGCCATGCCTGGCCCAAAGCGTAATTCTTAATGGCACACCTGGTTCTTATATTAGGTACTTCCTCCTTTCCATTGATCTGAATTCCTTTCTACCTTCCTTTTGGCGTGACTCCTAATTCATACTGTAACCCTGTTGTGTCACACTCCTCATCCAAACTCCATGATATTCTGTATTCTTTATTCTCATTAGAGTTTACTCATTCCAGGATAACAGACGTGAAAAAAATGCCTGAGTTCCCTTGTGGTAGCCAGTCTTCAAATAGACTAGTAAGTGAGACAAAATAATAAATTGTTTTGAACCATTAAGTTCTGGAGTGGTTTGTTATGTACCATTAAATAACTCAAGCACCACTTCAAATGTATGAATCACTCATGGTTACAAATTCCACCAAAGAGCCAACTTTTGGTGTTAATAATCCCAGACACATTACTATCGAGTTATGTCTTTGGGTAGTTTGCCTACCTCTCTGAGTCTCAGTTTTCTCACATCTAAAACATGTAATAACAGAGCCTACCCTACAGATCTTGCGAGAGAACTGGATGAGAGACAGTATATAAAGTCCTTTGTAAAAAATGCCAGACACATGTAACACTCCATTAGTGTTAGTCATTTCATTTCTCATTGACAGAGAATGAATGAATGAGAAAATTCCACTTACAACATCTAATGTCTTTTTGGACTTTCACATCAATGTGATTCTTTTACTAAGTTATAGAATTGGAGTTGAAGTTTGCTTAAAAAGTCTAAAAGCAAAACAGCGAGAAGTAATGGGGAATATAGAGCTGGAAAAGTAATTTTGAAGCTGTGTAACTTGCCTGTGAGTAATCCTTAGCAATTTCAGAGGAAAACATTTCAGGAATTGCTTGTGTCACCATATCTGCATAATAATTATGGATCATCACCATTTTAGGTATGGGCAATCAGGAGGAGGATGTAGCAGTTATAGTCCCAGCGAGAAAGAGAGGGCACAAACAACACAAGGAGGCCTTCATGAAAAGATTAGATCTGAAGGTGTCCTCAGGGTATGAGGAAACCACAGGGATAAAGGATCACCTGGGGACTACAAAGCGGAATTGCTGCCACCCCTAACCCTAAAGGAACAGAGGGTGGATGCACTTTCCTAAACACAGGGAAGTTTGTGTTGAGTGGAGACCTTCATTTGACTTGGAGGACCAAAGCAAACCCACAGGAGGAAGATGGGACACTAAGTACCTTGAGTTCCTCTCTTTCTTCCTTCTGATCTGCCAGGGCTCTCCAGGACTTCACCTAACCAGAAACCTGAAGGAGTCTGTTCTAGTCTACACAGATCAGCCACTCAGGGCAAGACAGTGGGGTGGAGAAGAGTGGGAAGAGGGGGATCTGTCAGGATCTATGGAGGATGATGAGCTAGAGGATAATGGAGCAGAAGTAGTAAGGGCAGACTTAGGATCCTAATATTTAAAGACTTGTATTTTAATAATCTTAACATAGTTCTGTGGCAGCTTAAACCAAAGGAATATTTAAGTTTCTTGTCTGATCTATGAAGAAAGCCTTTATGAAGATGTATAGAACCCCAAAGAGGTTACTGTCTTTATTTCCTTCTGTATCCTACTCAAAGTCATAAGGAAGTAATGCCATGAGCATTACTCTTTTTTGTTGTTGTTGTTGCCCAGGCTGGAGTGCAATGGCGTGATCTCAGCTCATTGCAGTCTCTGCCTCCCGGGTTCAAGCGATTCTCCTGTCTCAGCCCCCTGAGTGGCTGGGATTACAGGCATGTGCCACCATGCCTGGCTAATTTTGTATTTTTAGTAGAGACAGGGTTTCTCCATGTTGGTCAGGCTGGTCTTGAACTCCCGACCTCAGGTGATCTGCCGGCCTCAGCCTCCCAACGTGCTGGGACCACGACTCTTCAACAATGACTCTTGTCACCTCGGAAGGATTGCTGTCGCATACATGTCTGTTATTGTGAGAACACACAATTTTTCACTGACAGCCGAGGCAAATGCCATGAGCAGCTGGCAAAGGAGGAGACTGTTGCATATTAATTTCATTCCCTGTGAGGTCTGATCTGGAACCATTTGGGATATGGATGTTGTAATGGTCTCTAGCACTCAACTATCACCAGCTCTGCCTTTTCTCATTGCTTCTTGGAACTGTTCCTCATGCCATCTGCTTCTAATCCTTCACCTTGTCTCTTTCAGATTCCCTTTCTGGAGCCCTCATTTGCTTCTCTTAATTTTTTTTTTTTTTTTAACCCCTGGCTTCAAGCTTGCTTCCTGCTCTGATCACTAAGATCCACTTACTCTATTTGACTGACAAAATTATCCATACAGGTGAGGCTGTAAGAAAACACTCCAGGTGCTAAGAGCCTTGGGTAATTTCTAACACTTGCCCCCCATCATCCATTGGCTTTAAGCACAGATGATTAGTGCAGGTGTAGCATTGTGTTTGCATAATGAAAGGAAAACTAAATTGTGTTTCTATAGACCTACCTGAGGATACAAAGACCTCATGGCAGAAAGTGAGGCAAGAGGACAACAGATAGCATTAAATATGGGGAGTGAAAAAGGACTGATTTGCAATGTGGATGTGAGAGAGAGAATATGAACCCAATTCCTCTTTCATTTTGGATCATAATTTTCTTCAATTCCATGGATGTGAGAAAATTTAACATTTCAACCAGAACAAACTGTAATGAAAGACAGGTTTTGGCTGGGTTTGATCTTTTTCTGATTTGTCAAAATCCAAAGATCAAAATCTGAAAGCCAGAAAACCATCCAAAGGCAAAGAGAAGAAACACATATGCAGCAGTTCAGAACTTGAAGATGACCCCATGAAGGGTCAAGAAACTGCTGAGACCAAATAGTACATTCTGAATTGCAGGTAGCTAAGAGCTGGCCTCATGTTCCAAAAAAACCCATGGTTCTTGAGATGTGTGTTGGAAGCCGAACTCTATACTCAGGGGCTGCTCCTAGGCCACGTTAGAAGACACAGCTTCCAACTCCAAGCCATTTTACATAGTAGACTGGATGAACAAATGTTAAGATTTGCAGGTGAAAGGGACTAGATCAGTATAAAATTTTAAAATTGGCAACATAAATGTTATGGTATACATTATATGTTATACGGTATATAATTATCTGTTGTATATTACACAGTGGTAGTAAAGTTACATTGATTTGTAGTAGGACAGAAACAGCTTGTTAATGGATTCATCATTTTACCTGCATTGGCCTAGTAGGATTTAGGAAAGAAAATACAATCCAAACACAATAGCTCTCATACTAGAGTGATTCTTCTGGTCCTTCTGTGGAATATCTTGTTTAAATTATTACTAAGAGTGATAGTATCTTTAATTTGAGGTATAACATTGGAATTTTCCATTAACAAATAGTAAAACAAATGGGGCGCTTACAACGTATGTGCCAATCCCCTCCAATTAAAAATTTCTCCCAAATGCTAGTATCTAGGATGAAAATGAATTGGTCAAGATATTTGCAGAGCTGAGTGTGTACAATGGGGCAGCACAGATGTTCGGTCAGTGAAACTGACCCCAAACTGAGGCACATCATCCTTCGTCTGCACACCTAACACTTAGATTCACTATACCATGTGGCCCTCTGATGAATTTTACTATGGGCTGAAGAATCTCATTTTGATGTGCTCATTGACTTTTCCTGCAGTGACAACAGTCTCTCGTTCCAAAGTTAATTTGATCTCTTCAATCTTCATGCTTCCCTCTTATTAGCTCCCTGTTCAAAGTTAAAATTATTTATTTCATAAAAAAATCTTGCTGAATTGTGTTTTGCAATAGTCTTTTGTAGAAAAGGTATATCAGAAGTCACTTGAACTAAAGTGTGGTTGGGGCCCTTTCTTCCTTGATTTTAGGCAGCAATGCTGTGTCCTCTGACTTGGCACATGGAAGAATTCCATGTTTCAGGATTCTGGCCAACATATGCCAACACATTCTTAATTAGAATGCTGGCAGCTAAACATAAGGATTAAATAGTACTATAATGGATTACAAATCACATCTGTTATATTCTGCTTGGGATCAGTGCTCTGTTTATAAGAGAAAGAGAAACCCATCAAAATGGCTTTGATAGAGGAGGCACTGTAACTCAGGCCCTCACAAGTTGCATCAAGGAAGGTTGTTGTTATGAGTAAAGATGCCGGCTCTTCTTTATGTGACACCTCAAAGTGGACTGGGAATGTATACAGCACAGTTTTCTCATGAGGACCATGAAAGAATCAGTCATGGCTCTTTTCTTTTTTAAGATTTCTTAACATTGTCTGGGGGCAATGGAAGGAAGCCATTCACGAGGTTTGCTTTTAGAGAACTGCTCAGTATCTATGGTGGTATTTCTGATGGTCAGGAGGACTCACCCAAACTCCATTGAGACAGATCTTGAGAAGGGCTGTGGCAGTAGAGTATAGCAGTTAAAATGTACGGATTCATTAATGCTCAAGGGGAGGGATACTTCATTTTCTATGATGATGTGATTGCTACACACTGCCTACTTGTATCAAAAAATCTCATGTACCCCATATATACATATGCCTACTATGTAGCCGTAAAAATTAGAAACAAAAGAGTACAGACCCAGGAGCCAGTTTGTCTCAGTGTGAATTCCGTCCCTACCAGTAACTGGACAACGGGGGAATTTTGCGAAACTATTCATATCTTAGTATGTTATTTTTCAAATGGAGACAACAAATTTGTAGTTCACTGAATCTAACATGCAATCACCACAAGATACCATTATTTTATGAACCACTAATAAACAGCACATAGTACTGACCAAGTAAATAATTAAACTGACAATTCTGACCAAATTTGTATGTGGACAAGCAATGCAACCACAAAATGAGTCATCTGACATCTGTTGTAAGTATGTCCTTTTCTATAAGGAGTTCTGATTACAAAGATGTTAAAGTGTTAAACTGAAACATCTTCTGTCTCATCTCCCCAGATGTCAACAACTGTGTATCTATTGCATTCTCTATGCACTAACACAATTAGAACATTCTCTGTCAAAGCAGTGATCTGTAACGTCTATATCATGGTGAAAATTATTTTGAAGATCTTTAAAAGAACCATTCATCTTCAGATGAGAGTTTTCTTTGCCTGTCTCCCTCCTCCCTCCTCTCCCCCGACTCCCCTCTCCTCTGCTCCTCTCCCTCCCCTCCTCTTTCTCAAAGATTCTCCTCCATTACTTGGAAATTCATTTCCCTAGACTTGCTTTCAATTTCACTAGAAATACTCACCATTTTCAGCAACCAAGGCTAAAAGCTGTCATCATAGGAAAAAGTCCTTATTCCCTAGGGTATTTTTATTTACATTTTTTGGACCACAACATGTGGATCATATAAACAGTGACTGGAAGCTTGTTTCTGTGGCCTAATTTACCATACGCTGTTATATGGAACTAGACTTCACCACTGGAACTCATAACTGAGAGAACAAAGTTAGTTTTCACTTGCAATTAGTATTATTTTTGGCCAGGAAAAGCTTTTGATTGGATTTCTCTACCAGTGTTCAGGAGACTAGTAGTTTAGTCCTATTTCAGCAGATATACAATAGGATACTATTTCTTGGCTCCAATCAACTGAAATTAAATAGGAAAGAACCATTTCTATTGTTATACATAATTCGAACACCAACTGGTAGAACTATTTTGCATCTTGGTCAGCACAGTAAGCTATATCGAGTTGCATACTTAAAATTGTATTTGCTACAGTTGTTTTTATAAAGTAACTCCAAAATGTCAAAAGAATGCAGTGTCTAAATGGAGTCCTTGAATTGCTGTAATTATGCTTAAGCAGATTCAGTGATCCATGAGGAGGTGCGGCCCCAAGGCAAATGAAGAAACATGTTGAAAAGTACTTAAAATAGACTCTGCAGAAAAGATTTGAGACATTGAGTAGTTTTCACTGTGAAGGTATCTGAAACTTCAGGGTCAAATTCTTTCAAAACAACTATTTGATACTGGTTTGCATACTAGTAAATTAAACTTCCCAAAAGCACATCCTTTTCCTTTTGAGAGCTTTGCAGCATGGTATAATACTTAGTAAGAAAATGCAAAATAAAAGGTCGATTTATCTAGCTGAGGAAAAGCCTGCATTTGTTACTTAAATTATTTTTAGATTTTTCTTCCTGCTGAAATTATTGAAATACAAAAATAAGGAGTGGCTAAAGTGTTGGGGAACCACTTTCAATTAACTCTAGCAAATGTTTAGCAAGTGCTAACAAAGCAAACTGAGGGAAATTGCTAAACAATTTCAAAAGCAGCAAGAAAACAATAGTCAAAGAGACTTTATTTTTGGAGGGCATTCTAAACTGACAGTAATCCATAATACGCTAACCTTCATAGCTTCTAGATTTAGAGGGGATGGGGAGTAATTAGTTGTATGAAGGAAGAGTAGAAATGGAAACGAATCACTTTTCTTTGGCTTTGATCCCATACCCTGCAGCAGTGAAGGAACGGAAGGCCAAGTGAGGTAAAAATTTATAAAAAATAGTATGTTATATGGAGACCAGGGGAACGTATCCCACTACTCCATGGCAGCCTTGGTGATGATTCTGACTCTGAGATGCAAATCTAGGACTCAACAAATAGTTAAAAGCAACTTTCAAGATGTATTGTATTTCTGATAAATCATTTGTTTATTTTATGTTGTTGAAGTGTTCCATCTCCATAGTCTCTATGCCATTGTGAATACTTAGTAGTATAAAAGAGAATGGCAGTCTGAAGATTTTAAAGAGAGGTTTTGAAACAGAGTCAGAGCTTTTTGAAAAGGTAGAGTGTAGGGAGTTTATACTAAGTCAATGACAATAAACAATAAAAGTAAACACTTCAATAAGTAACTTTTAAAATAATACATTATTAAGATACTACAATGTGCTAATAGTTTCAAGCTCTTTCTCTGTGTTAATTGACTTAACATTCATAATTACCCTAGAGGTAGGTAATTCTATTATTTCCATTTTACCAACAAAGAAACTGAGGCACAGAAAGTTGAAATAACTTGCCACAGTGACCTAACCGATGTGTGATAGAGCCAGGAGTCACATTCTAGCTCTAGAACCTCTACTGTCAACCACTAAGCTCTTCTGATGCTTATTTCATAAAGCCCTTTTAATTCCAAAGGGATTATCTGAAGAAGCTTCTTATATACAGGTGGTGGTTTTTTTTTTTTTTTTTTTTCCATCTGCAGCAAGTAAGGTAGGTAGATGATACCATAAAAGATCTATGGCACAAGACTGACTACGTGTAATATTCTACTGAAACACCACAAATTAAAAGCAAAATACATTAAAAAAACTCTACCTTTATTCTTCAGCTAAATTTATTTTGGTGTTTATTGTTTTCTTGCTAAATCCAGAAACTTGGCCATTGAGATATAAACTGATGCTACTGTCTAATTTAGCTGCTGCTACTCATGACTAGATACTGATGACTGTCATAACCAATTCAAACTTCTAACTGTATAGTGATAGTCCACTTTTGCCTTGCATATCAGCCTTACTTCTTGGTTCACTAAGATATCAGTGTGAGCAACATTGTCACAGCTTTATGCATTTATACAGCTGGAATGGGCTTTTCATAACATCATGGTGTCATGGGTTGACCAGAAGAGGTGATAAGGCAGTTGCTGCCATTCTGTAATATTCAAGCCATTAAACAAGAATTCTGTGCAACAGGGGCAATATTTCCTGGGCTTGCTGGATACTGAATTACTCCATTTCACCAAGGTCTGCGGAAATAGACTCAATATTCTCATTAATGATGGCCTTGCAGGTAAACTACTGCAGAGGCATAGTTTTCAAAGTGAAAATTACAAGCGGGTAGGTATTGAATGAAAACAGTGGTTGAGAAAGAATGCAAAAGATAGGAAAGAGGATAAAACCTCACAATGCGTCACGTGCCTTTCATGAATTAACTCCCAGAAATTGTCTGTGTGGAGGAGTCAGAGATAAGGCTATCTTTTCACTTCAGTGAAAATAAAGCGCGCGCTCTCTCTCTCTTTCTTTCTTTCTCTCTTTCTCTCTCTTTCTCTCTCTCTCTCTCTCTTTCTCTCTCTTTCTGGTTCACGCCATTCTCCTGCCTCAGCCTCCCGAGTAACTGGGACTACAGGTGCCTGCCGCCACGCTCGGCAAATTTTTTGTATTTTTTGTAGACACTGGGTTTCACCATGTTAGTCAGGATGGTCTCGATCTCCTGACCTCGTGATCTGCCTGCGTCGGCCTCCCAAAGAGCTGAAATTACAGGCATGAGCCGCCACACCCGGCCAAAGGTGCCATTCTCTTGTTGAATTTCTTTTGCTTTCTAGTTCATCAGCAATTTGGTGTTCTAGGGAATATTTATCGTCCTCTGCAAAATATAAAGGCTTTCGTTTTTTTCAATTCAATGCAAATACACAGAAAGAAAAAAAAGATTTAAAATGAATTAAGAAATAAAAGAATGAGAAAATAGGCAACTATAAAATTAGGTTTTGTTTTCTTATGGATTCTGCCCTAATGTGCTTGTTCTTATTGTCTAGGTATGTTGATGGGAGGAGAGGCAGTTGGGTTGGTGAGATAGTGACAGGCAGCACTTGTTAATTTTCAAATTCTCTTTTACTAGTCCTAACCAGGTCCATAGTGTGTGTGTGTGTGTGTGTGTGTGTGTGTGTGTTTGTGCCTAATGCAGACTTTTTCCTTAAAAACAAGAAGCTCATATACAGATTTTTTAATTGTCTGCAGCAAATAAAGTAGATAGACTATACCATAAAAGATCCATGGCACAAGACTGAATACATATTCTACTGAAACACCATAAATTCAAAACAAAACAAAACAAAAAACATTTTAAAAAGCTCTAAAATATAACTAAAACAATCCCCAAAATTATATGGACAAATGGCTAAAAGCCAACTTATCTGATTCACAGTGCTTAACACAAAGATATTTTCTGGATGGTTTTTATGGAATAAATCATAGTATTCATTAGAAACATTGCTGCTGAACTTACTGATACATCATAAGGATAGTAGATTAACATAAAAGTCAGTATTTTTCACTATTAAATATTAAAATGATGTAGTTTATATCTGTGTCTCTACTACCCGCCTTAAGATATAAAACACTGCCAACACAGTTGACTCTCCACAAATCACATGCTTTATCTCGAAGGTTACTGCTATCTGGAATTTATTGTTCCTCATTCCCACACATTTCTCTATACTCCTACTACATCCGTAAGCCTGAAATAGTACTATTTTGCAAATGTAATTTCATATGCAAACATCTGTCCATGTAGTTTATGTGTAAGTTTTTACAACTTTCTTTTGTTTGGTTGATTTTATGTTTGTGAGTTTCATATATCCTGATAACATGCAGCTCTAGTTCATTTGTTGTGTGACTATGTCACAATTTATCCATTTTCTCTTTGATGAATATTTAGGTTCTTTACAGTTTTCTGAGCACAAATTTATTGAGCACCTGTTACATGCCAGACACTGTTCTAGGCTCTGAGGACTCAAGAGTGGGTAAAACAGATAAAGTCCTTACACCCAAGGATTTTATATTCAAGTGAAGGAAGAAAGACAGCTACAAAAATCAAACAAAATGTGCAGTGTATCATATGAGATCTATGCAAAAAAACAAGAAGCAAGAGACTGGAATAGAGAGTAGGGTAGGCAGGACCTTTCTTTTACATAGAGTATTTATAGGAGGCCATATTGTAAAGGTGATAGAGATATGAAGGGGATAAAGGATTTAATCCTGCAGATACCTGGGGGAAGAGATTTACAAACAGAGGGAGCAGAAAGTGCACAGGCCCCAGACAAGAACAAGCCTGGCAGCGTGATGGAGGTGCAGCCAAGAACCCCACTGTAGCTGGAGTGGACTAAGCTTGGGGAGTGGCAAGAGGTGAAGTCAGAGATGAGGTCTGATTAGGATGTATAAGAACTATGGATTTTACTCGGACTGAGTGAGAAGCTCCTGGATGGCGTTTGGGCAGTGCTTTGATCATGATTTCGTTACAAAGAATTACTCTGAGTGCTTTGTAGACTGTGATGTACAATAACGAAAGCAAGGAGGGATTGGAAGGTAATGCAAATAGCAAAGAGACAGATGGTGGTGGCTTGACGTATAGCCTCATTTATGGAGGTGGGGTGAAGTGGTCAGATTTGGAGACATTAAAGGTGGTGCCAACTGGATTTGCTGGATGAATTGGATTTGGGATGTGAGAAAAAGAGGGGTCAAGGATGACTTCACGGGTTTTTTCTTGAAGAGCTGGAAGGAGAGTTGTCTTTTGTTGACATGGAGAAGATTTGGAAAGAGAAGGGTTTTGGAGGAGAGGAGAATCAGAAGTTTAGTTTTGGACAAATTTGATAAGACTATCGGACATCCAAATAGTGATGTCAAGTAGGCAATTGTGTATTCTATAAAGGTTTAGTGTATGCACATCTTAAGTTAATTGTGTATCATAAAACAATTCTCCAAACTGGTTGTACCTATTTACATTTCATGTTGCAGTAACAACACATGTACTGTCAGGATTTTTTCATTTTGATAATCTGATGGTATTATCTGGTAATTCATTGTTGACTATATTCTTTAACAACAACAATACTCCTGGGCTAAGCCATCTAGATCTTCACTTTACAAGCGCTGAGTATTCATAAACTATTGGCTACTGGTGCTGTTGCTACATTTTCCAAAACCAAACCAGCCAAAAGATGGGAGATACCACATACTGATACCTTTAGTAAGAAAAGTAAATTGATGACTTGTTTTACTTGCTGTTGTTTTTGAGGAGATGGAAATTTCTACAGACAGAGTTACATAGATTTGATACGGCTAATCCTCTTGTTTTGGCTTTTGATGATGATCAAAGTCTTGCTGATGTAAACTAATTGGAGGCATTGGATATGCTGTGTTTTGATTATGAAAAGAAATAATTGTATTACTTCTAATTGTATATAGTAAATAAAACTTTACAAGGCTAATAATGATGACCTAGTAGGTATCTTATGATAAGATATGAGTAATTGTATTTAGACTATTAAAGCACATTGCTGGATTCCACTTCTACTATAAAAGTGGGATGTTTAAAAGTGGTTTTTTTTGGCATATGTATACATTTACCTTATATTAATAACTTAATATAAAGATGTGTTTGGACTACTTGTAGATAAAATGGGAATGCTTTGTTTTATTTGTAGTTATTTTCTGAAGAATAACTTTATTTGTAGTAATTTGATGGAGAATAACATAGTTTCTCCCCATGTCCCAATCCCTGTGTCTTGGTCCTGCTGCCTGCTGCCATGTTTTCCCATGGTGCATTCCCTGTACGTCAGCCTGGACTTTTCCAATGGCCAATTGCCAAGCTCCTTGGCACCACACTTCACTCACCTCCCCGTACAGCTGCCAACCACCCAACACTGAATGTTTCTACGCTAACCGTCCCCACCTTAAAAAATTTTTTTCTATTGATTGACCATTATTAACTTAATACAAAAAAAGGGAAGGATACCCATGAAGGGCTTTGTTTTCTTTTTCCATATAGAAAGATACTGGAAAATTGCCAGGCCACCATTTTCTTTGAAGATATTTGGAATATGAATTCCAAGCGTAGATTTTTAAAGGTGGCAATTCCACTATCTCCATTTCTGGAGGCTGTCAGTAAGCCATGCATAACTTCTAACACCACAGTGACCGTGGCTAAGTCTTCTCATTAACAACTGCAGCACAGGATCAAGAATCCTAAGAGCTGGGTTATATATACTCCAGTCTCCATGACTAATGAATGATTTTTGTATTACTAGTAGTAGCATATCATTTCACAGTTTTCGATTCCAGTCTCCTTACATTTAACTGGTTTAAAACATACAGTTGATAAAATATTTTTAAAGGTATAAATACTTTTAAAATAAATAATACCTTTAAAAATAAATACCTTTAAAAATATAAGGCCTCCTTTTTATAATACCAGAGGTAATTTTGAACTAAAATTATTCACAAATTTTTTATCAACTCACAAAAGTCAAGAGTGGAGACAACAGGTAAGGTGAGTGACGTCAGGGAATGGGTCGTTATGCTGTTTGGAAGGAGTATATGAGAATATGGAACATTTGAGCATAAGCAGAGAAAAAATGAATTCTCACTTGATTTCATTTAATGTAGTAATTCAAATTGTTAATATAATTTGTGTATCATGTGAATACTACCTCAATAGTATATAACTTCCATTTTTATGCATACGGTTTTTTTCTATCAGCTCTTTCTCTTGTTGGGATTTTGTTGGATATGTAAGAATAAAGGAGGAAAACATATTTTCAGTCCTGTTTGTAGTCATAACTGGTGTTCACACAGTGTGAGAGGGTGAAGTGGCTGTATATGAAGCACAAATACCTTGCCTTGAAGTGACTGGCCTAGTTTTACCCTGTTGTTTCTGTTACTTCTTCCCTGAGCTGGGGCTACTTTATCCACATTTGTCAGGTTCATCATGCCAGCTTTCCAAAGCAAACAATCTCCATTGTTTAAGCTCCAACCAGCTGCTTAGTAGCCCAGGCATGTTAACCTAGCAGTTGGTTTCCCTAATCTGGACCCAGTTTAGTCACTAAGATTCTGCTCTGTTGTTTTTGTCTTTCTGGAGCTATGGTCCTAACTTTCATTTGCTTAAACTCTTGCAAGGTAAAGGTTTCTCCCTGTGTTCCAGCTCCTGTATCTTGATCCTACTGTCTGCTGCCATGTTTTTGTGTGGTGCATTCCCTATAAGTCAGCCTGGACCTTTCCATTGGCCAAGTGCCAAGCTTCTTGGCACCATACCTCACTCACCACCCAGTACAGATGCCAACTACCTAACACTGAGGAGCGTCTCTGCTCTCACCAACCAGTGTCTCTTGGGCTTCTGCTTATGGCTTGCTTTAGATTGTCCTGACATCCCCTGCCTCTCCACACGTCTGTCAACTGCTTCTATGACCTCAGGAGATGGCCTGCCAATCAATAGGTCTACCTAAGCTCCAGGTCCTAGGTCCTCTGGACTGACACAGTCTGAGCCAGGTTGTAAAATGCCCCATTGCAGGAAATCTTTAATAAAGGTTTTCTTCCTGATAGAAAATTTCCTTCAAAGATTGTCTCTTATGATTGTCGTATGTCTCATGTGGTCAAAAGAGCTCAATATTCTTAGGCGTCTGGTACACTTACAGATCCGTGACAAGGAGGATCAAGATCTTTGCAACAGAAGTTAAGAAAATTCAATGTGAATCTAAACTCTCCCTCTCAAACAAAAACAAAAACAACCCCCAAAAAACTCTACAGGATAGAAACATGACCAGCTAACTTTCAACAATGGAACATTTTATGAGACTTAATTATTCTAGAAGGGTGTAATTTGTCAACTTTGGACTTGAATTCATAGACTTCAGGATAAGAGAAAACTAGTTAATAATACTGCAGATACTAATGAAATTAAATTTTAGTTCTGCTACCCCCAAAGAAGCAGAAGTGTGAATTTGATGAACCCTAGCATCACCAAATGGTTAAGTGAATTTTAATACAGTCATTATGGTCTGCTTACTTGAATTAATCCTTCAATGCTACATGTACTGCTTTCTGTCATTTTTTAAAAGGTTGTAGTGTACTTTAAGGGTTGTTTTGGAAGTAAATGTAGGTAGAACCATATGTAGTTTGAAAACCTGTGGAACTGTTTTGAGTGACATGAGAATGAATGTCTAATGAAAATTATTTGTTTGCAAGATTGGTAGGTTAAAAAATCTAAATAGAATCTGAAACATTCATTTCTGTCAAAGGTAAAATGTAAAAAACAAATTCTTCATGTATATAAATAATCTACATAAATAACACATATAAATGCAAAATTTAGAATGACATATTTAATTAAATGAACACACTAAAAAGTTTTTTACTGCCCCCTGCTGTCAGTTTCTTAAAGAATTATAGTAAAATTGCTGTAAAGCTGACTCAAGGTGAATTAGTTGAACAGATTGGTTGGGGGGAAAAAATTGCCCACCTCTAATCACACCGCTTTTCAGCCAGTAATGCTAATGTTTACTTCATGTGTGTGCACAATGGTACCAGATTAAGAAACCAACACTAGCAAAGCTTGTGTTAGTGAGCATAGGATCAGAGATACAGGGAAGTTTGTGATCTGCGAAATGCTATTAATAAGAAAGTACCAGTGTTTCAATTCAATCTTTAGCCAGTGATGTCTACTTTACCATTTTTTCCAAATCAAATAATTTTAACTTTTTTTTTTTTTTTTTTTTTTGAGACAGAGTCTCCACTCTGCCTCCCAGGTTCAAGTGATTCTCGTACCTCAGCCTCTTGAGTAGCTGGAATTACAGGCACACGCCTCCATGCCCAACTAATTTTTTGTATTTTTAGTAGAGAGGGGGTTTCACCATGTTGGCCAGGCTGGTCTCGAACTCCTGGCCTCAGGTGATCCACCCACCTCAGTCTCCCAAAGTGCTGAAATTACAGGCATGAGCCACTGTGCCCGGCCGTTGAGTTAACTTTTTAAATATTTATGTAATTTAGGTAAAGCATTCTGCATGAATAAAAAAAGCAAAACTTCCAAGATAAGTGAATATTCATTATTTTTGTAATAAAATCCTGACTTATGTTATTTTCATTTTGCCAAATACAATTAAGAAATGAGAAATAATGAAGATAATAAGTAACACTAATGCAGCAGTTACTAGCTGCAAGCCACTGCTTTAATTTTCCCCCATGTACTATTTTATTTAATCATAAAACAGAATGATGTAGGTATTATTGTACTTCCCATTTCACAGACGAAGAAACTGAGTCACAGAGGGGTAGAGTAACTTGACTAAGGTCCCACAGCTGGGCAATGGAATCACGACCGGAAACCCTGCAGGGGGACTCCAGGATCTCTCTCCCCTTAACATTTTGCACAGGGGAAGGTATAATCTCTACAATGAAGTCAGAAGAATGTATAGAAATTCTAATGAACATGGTGGTGTGAGTGCTTATTAACTCCAAGTGCATATTCCCTTCACTGTTATTTCTTGCTGTCTCCATGCTCTAGTGACCAGAGCCTGTGTAGGAATAACAGGCAGACCTGGGGAGCTCCTGACTTGGTTTATCTTTCTTTCTTAGGAAAGTTCTGCCTTTCTTGTTTGCATCACATTGAAGGGGTGTGTGTGTGCTTATGTTACTGAATATGTGCCGAGTTAGTCCATGCCTGAGACTGGATTATCCATTTGGGGGTAATTTTTGTTTGATTTTTGTTTCTTGTGTATGAGAATCTTTTTTTTTTTTTTTTCCCTAAGCTTTATGTTCGGGGATACACATGCAGGTTTGTTACATGGGTAAATTACATGTTGCAGGGCTGTGGCATACAGATTATTTTGTCACTCAGGGAATGAGATTAGTACCTGATAGGTAGTTTTTTGATCCTCAGGCTCCTCCTACTCTCCCCTCTCAAGTAGGCCTCGGTATTTATTGTTCCCCTTTGTGAGTTATTGGGGGCTAATCTGAAGGTTGGCCTCTACAAACTTGTGCCTTTCGCTTCTGGATAGCTGCTAGTTTTAGCCATGCTTTCAACCATCTTTAGCAACTCATATTCAAATATACACACACTTTTCACAGTACTTCAAGTAAATCAGTTTCACATCTTAAGTGTGCCTCGTCCATACTAGTTCCACCGTCTTAGAGAACAAACTGTTTCCACTCTTCTCTGCCTGCTCAAGTCCTTTGCCTTCCCTCCATAGCACAGAGGGGGCATGACCACAGATATATCCAGCCACGGACAACTAGCACCACTCGTAGTGGCCATCCTGGGCTGCTGCTCTCCTTGCAAGTACTCTCCCTCAGTCTCCAGAGGGCTAATGACACAGGAAATCTTTCTTCCTCCCATATTAAAGTAACACCAAAGTCAACAAAATCTTTTGTTGTGCATAATAAAAAAATTCATACCTGACTCGAGGAGTGGGGTTTCCAGTGACTCTACACTCCAGATAAACTCGGCTCCCTTCTGCTACTTCTTGGCTCCTCAGCTTTTGGATGAATCGAGGTGCAGCTGGGAAGTGGAGGGCACTGTGGGGCTGTGGGTGAGACTTGCGGTTGCGTGGCACTGCCAGGTCCTGGTTGGCCTGGTAGCAATGCCTGGCCCCAGGGGACTTAACCTCTCTTTCCATCTCCCCTTGGTCTTCCGTAGGGCTCTGGCTGGCTGAGGCACTCAGCAGGGCTGACGGCTGAGTTTTAGGAGACAGGTACCCACTGTCTGGTGACGAGGACTCCCCATTTGGGCTTCTGTTTCTTGGCTTTGCGGCTTGTCTAAATATGGATGTCAGCTCCTCAATTAAATTAGCCGCCTTGTCACACAGCTGGCTCTGGGGGCCAGCCTTTCCTTGATGTGGCGTTTTGGGCTTTACGTTTGTGTTGGGAGCTTTTGCACCACGCTTGTCAGCCTTTCGGAGGCTCCGGATGTAGCTGGGCCTGGTGAGCAGGGGCGACATGGCAGGTTTCCTCTTTGAAACAGGTGAAGAGATACTCTTAGTTTGTTCTCCTGCCAGAGGCTGGACAGACGTTGACCTGTTATCCTGAGGTCTCCCTGAGGTGTGTTCACCCAATTTGGTCTCCTTACGGGAAGGGTTTTCATGGAAGCTTGCAGGGGAAGTATTGAAAATCTGCGAGATCTCCTTTTCCGAGTCAAAATCTTCTGTTTCGGAGTCGGCTATGGCTCTGCGGGCCAGGTCAAGACTCTTGTTGATCTCTTCCTGGCTGAGGAAAGCAGAAAGGCCTGGGAAGAAGTCAGCATTCTTGCTTTCTTCCTGCATGTCTGAGAGGGAGTCATAGAAGGACTCATGGGAGGAGGTCCCTGACATAGTTGAACGGTCTTCATGCACTCTGAGTCTGCTTTCAATAGGAAGACCAGAGGCAACGGCAACTGTTTTCTTATGCTCTGAAAGACACCATAGAATGTCATTAGTAGCAATGATTTTTCCCCGTTTTATCATAGAAGTTCTAAGTCACAAATTGAGAGAAACATTAAAGTGAATGAATATAAGTTTTCTTTATTCTACAAGTTGGAAGAAATATCAAGTATACTTGTGTTCATCATTTTATGATTTTAATACATGCCCTGTGAGTGCTATCAAATATCTCACTAGGCAGTATTAAATCATTCAAAAAGATGACGTGTGCAGTAGGCACTGTTAGTAGGACAGGGCTCACAGCCAGTCCCCCGCCCACCTTACTCAAACTCTAATTTGATTAATGTAATGAGATCAATAGAATGTTGATACTTTTAGTAAGTCTGACTCTGATTGTCTAACTCTAAACCACAAAATGCAGTTTAAGGATTCCAGTTTTCATTTATGTATAGTTTTCAGTGAAATCTTTGAAACTTTATTGTCTCCAGTTGTGTTCATTCATAGTCATTCACTCAACAGTCCAATAGATGGTAGTAATCACTTATTATTACATTTCAGGTGCTAGAAGTACAGCTGTACTGTATGCCAGGGATGGGCAACTTTTCTGGGAAGCGCCAGATGGTAGATACTCTTGACTTTGTGAGCTGTCCAGTCTCTGTTATAATTACTCAACTCTGCATGAGCGTGAAACCAGCCATAGGTGATATGGAAATGAATGAGCATGACTGTGTGCCAATAAAACTTACGGATACTCATATTTGAATTTTATGTCATTTTAATGTGTTTAAACTACTATTATTTTGATATTTGATTTTTAAACAACAGCTTTTAAATGAGAAAAATGTTTTTAGTTTGCAGGGCATATTAAAAAAAAGGGGTTGGGATGGATTTGGCTTAGGGGCTGAAGTTTGTTGACCTTTGATCCAGACTTAACAACACAGTCATCATGTTCAAGGAGTTAAAAGTCATGGGAGGTAGTAAAGTGGAGAAGACAGAGAAGATATTAAACAAATAATATATTAATAATATAAAATTTTGTTAAGACTTTAAAGGAAAGTGAGAAAAACCTAGGGGCTATGAGAGCCTAATCTAATCTTAAAGGGCATGAGAGAGAACTAGAGGCCTGGCGTAGAACACTTACATGGGAATATCAGCAAAATTAAATAAAAGGTGTTCCATTATCTGTAAGCTATTACAGCTTTAAATTCCACTGACATTTTGAACTAAATATTGTAAGGCAGTGACTCCTCATTACTCGAAGTGTGCCTTTCTTTTGCTATATATTGTTCATAGAATACTGAGAGGGAAGATCTAGAAAACATCAGTGGTGATATCTGCCACAAGACTGGTGAATAATGGAAGCTTCCTGGATGTGGTGAACCTCAACTTTCTACCTCGTGTCAGTCAGGAGTAAACTTGGTGGTACATTCCCCAGAAGTGGTGTGTCTTCAGAGGACTGAATTGAGTTGCTTGTGTAGAAGTATCTTCCTAAGAAAATCTCTAATTTTAAAAAACATTATGCAAGAGTCGAGGGGATTGTAGAAATCCATCTCAAGAACCTGCTGCTTCATTGGATGCAGTGAGTCATAGACCTGCTGATTAAACAGGATATTTAATCAGAGATCCTGAAACTCAATATTAACATACCCCATTTTCTTAAGTAGAATACTGTACTTTTGCCTTAGATGTCTTCTTCGAAAGATAGCTACTTTTTTGTGCCTGAATTATTAGATTCCCCATATGCTAGCCCTACTCTGTCTACTGAACCATATTTCACACTCTTCTTCAAGTAAATCCTTAGTCCTTCAGAGGATGTCGTCATTCTCCCTGACTTTACCAACCCAGATATCACTCTAATTCCTTTGTCCTGTCTGTGCTGCAGGACAGAAACATCCTGACTGGTCTCCAGTTACTCAGATATGGCTCATATATGGAGAACAATTATATTCAGTATATTTTTAATACTTGAATATATTTTCTTCATGAGAAACAGGCAGTTAAAGTATGATTTTGAAAAGGCAAAGGTATAGTCAACATGTAAAAATCAAATAACATGTATTCGAGTTTTTATTTAACAATTGAAAAAATCAGTAATATATTACAAGCATTTCAAAGGAGACACTGAAGATGAGACACATGTAGGCAATCAGGAATGCTGAAATGAAGTTGGTAATAGATTTGAAACTGGTTAATATCTATAGAGCAATAAAACACAATGTTTGGAATCATCTATAAGAGTGGAAATCTATAGCATTTCTACTAGAAAAAATCATTTGTATATCTATGTACCAGTATAATTTGCATTGTTTTTAGATTTTTCCAACTTACAGAGTTGTAAAATTGTAAAGACAATAAAAGGCATAGACCCCTGTGGAATTAGATGACCCTGGAAGGTCCACCAGAGCCAATCCAGCATTCTATTGCAAGGACACCCAGTACCATTTTGTATATTTCAAAACGTTTTATAGTTTGTCCTACCAGGGCAGCCAGGTTTCTCTCAGTAATGAGCTCTGAAGTACAATTGACCCCTCAGTCAGCACACATGGTAGATAACTTTAGGGGAAGCCCGGATCAGGATCAACTCTTACAAGGTGTGGGGAGATGAGCCGTTAGGTAACATGGATCCAGAAGAGATATGAAGGTGGAGAGGGGGAGACTCAGGGGCTGAAAGTATGTTTGTGTACCAAAGGCACAACAGACTATATTTTCATTTATTGCATTTCTTGTAAAATTTATTTTTCTTTGAAAGAAAGCTACTGTGTTATTTATTTATTAATTACTTATTTATTGTGGCCTGAAAGAAGTTCAGTTTTTATTTATTTATTGTGGCCTGAAAGAAATTCAGTTGAAATCAGTGCTAAAGGAGATTGAAAAACATTTTGTGTCAACCAAACCTGTGGTAGGCTAAGCTGAAAATCCAAGGAGATAATTGCAACAAAACCTTTGATTCTTGACATGGTTAAATTGTGAAGCCTAAGCTGGGATAGATGTACTACATGGACCAGAATTACCCATTCAAAATGTATTTATGGACTATATACCACATGCCCGGTAGTGTGCTAGGGACCTTGAAAAAGAGAAGGTTTTTGCCCTCATGGAACTTAATACAAATTACAAATAAATAATAACCCTATATAATTGAGTATGTCTTTTTAAAATTGTATTTTATTTTTTAAATTGACAAATAATAATTGTACATAATTATGGGGTACCTAGTGATGTTTCAGTACATATCATGTATAGTGATCAGATCAGGGCAACTAGCATATTCATCTCTAACATTTATGATTTCTTTGTGTTGGGAACATTCAACGTTTTCCTTCTCACCATTTGAAACTATAGAGTATGTTATTGTTGGCTATAGTCATCCTGTAGTTGTATAGAACCACAGAGTGCTGTGATAGCACCTAGAAGCAACAGCAAGGTCAGGATCAGGAACCTTTTATGAAAGAGAGAAAGCTGAAAGAATAATGTGTGAGGGATGAGGAAGAGCTGGGAGGTGAAGAGCGTACTGGCAGAAACGTATTCTAAGACTTGGATCCCAGAGAGCGCATGAGAGACTCGGGTAACTCCGCTAAGCATTTCAGCTAAACAGAAATCTATCTGGAAATGGGGAAATAACCAGAGATAAGGCTAGAAAGCAGGAGTTAGGGCAGAGAGAGCCTGGAGGCATGCAAAGAGCTTGCATTTTATGTTGTGGGTAGTCAGTAGGCAAGGAAGAGTGTTAAGTCCGTGAGAGATGTCACCAGACTTACATTTCTGAGAGATAACTGATTGCAGCCTGGATGGGGGGGACAGGAAGACAAGACTGACAGTAGGGCGGTCCATGAGAAGGCTTGTGCAGTAATCCAGGGAGTGCGCACATTTATCATGGTTTCACGTTTGGTTGCCATCATCTGGACGTCTTCATTTTGGAGAATTCCTCATGTTCTGAGGCTCAATGAGAAACTGAGCTCACTTGTAATGGGATGTGAAATCTCCAAGTATTTTCTTTCCCATCCCTTTGGAGACCAGACACAAGTCTTGGCGCTTGGCCTAGACAGCGATTAGATGTGTTCATCTTGGACTCTGAAGTGAGAGCTGGTGATTCAGAGGAGCAGTGGGTCCAGGGTCCATAAGATAGATGATAGAAAGGAAAGAACTTGGTAATTGATTAAAGGCAGAGGCAGTGCAGAGGCAGGATTACAGGTTTCTCACCTCAACAACCAGATGACGGTATCATAAACTTACATGCTACAAGTGGAGGAACAAGTTTTTTTTTTTAAACTTGATTTTGACTTGAGCCTTTTGCAGTTGAGGGACCTTTGGTAACTCTGGTGTTGATGTCTAGGTGATTCGAGATGCTGATCTAGAGCCCAGGAGAAGGAAGAGCAGAGCCGGATTGGGGATTATTATCTCATGGGTAGCACTTTAAGACATGGGAATGCATAAGGTTATTGAGGAGAAAAGGAGAAGATAGAATCCTTCAAAGAATCAAAGGGAAGCAAGGAGAGCTAGATGTCATGGGAGCTGGGAAAGAAAATATCTCAGGAAGTAGTACGTGTCCTTTTGATTTTAGCAACTTGGGAATATTTAGCACCATCGCAACAGCACTTTCGGTGTACGCAACAGAAATATAAGCCAGGTTGCTGTATGGAAGGAAAGGAAAGAAGAAGGAAAGAGAGAAAATATTCCAGGTGTGGTGGATTGTTTTGAAAAGATCATAGAAAGAAGGAGAGACAGAAGGTAGTAGCTGAACAAAAGTATAGACTCCGGTGAGGTTTGTTATACATTTTTAGGATAGAGCACTATAACATGTTTTACACAAACCGAATTAGGCAGTAAGAAGAGAAAAGCTGAAAATAAATGTAAGAAAGTGGGACGATTTATAGGTCGGCTCTCAAAAGATGTAGGAAGAAATGAGTTATTATAGGACAAATGGAGCATGAGGTGCTCAGCTTCCAGTAGGAAGGAGGCAGTTCTTTCATTGTTAAAGGAGAGAAGTAACAAAGGGTGTGTGTGTCTTGGGGTGGGGCGGGGGTGGTAAGAGAGAGAGAAAGATGAGATTCTCTGCAAGAATTTGTAATAGAAAGAAAGAGTTCCCATACTGAGACTTCTGTGCATTGGAAGTTTATGAGGACAGAAGATGATTTGAAATAGCTGTTGTAGAAAAAGGGAGAAAGAAGTTTTCTAAGAAGGATTTATGGGCAGAGGTGAGGGCCTGGTTGAAGTTAGGGGTGACGTATTTATAGTGTCATTACTCTGTGTGATTGTGTGATTCTCTCTGCCAGAGCTCAGCCATCCAGATGAAGCCATCCAGCAGAGATAGATGATCCCGGTTTGACATGCAGGTAAAATGGGAGGGAAGTGAGCAAGGCCATTGAAAATATGGTCAAGGAAAAGGTGACCTTTGACATATATGCTGGGTTGGAATTCATGGGTAGGAGTTTGAATGTAGAGATTGTCTTTTGTTTTTTTGAACCAGTGTCAAAGTTGAGTAGTTGCAACAGAGACTGTATGGCACATGAAACCTAAAATATTTACCTGCACTTTTACAGAAAAAAATTGCCAACCCCTTCTACAGAACACTAGCTGCCTGATGAATTCATATGACATATATAAAGGCTATTAATAATCACGATGATTGATGATGATGATGACTAATAATGGACTGCTTACCCTGAGGTGGGCATTGTGCCCAGAGTCATCATGTAGATTATTTCGTTTAAAATCCTCACAGCAGCCTCTGGTTTAGAAAGAAGGAAATAGAGGCAGAAAATCTGAGTGGGAGAACCAAGATTTAAGCTCAGGGAATAACTCCAGAGTTTATGTTCTATGTACTTTACCATCTTACCATTGTAGTTTTCATAATTGAGAATCCTAAGCAATGTATCAGACTAACAAAACTGTGGATCAGAAATCAGAGTTCTGCTATTAATTCAATTGTAGTTTAGTTCCAAATAAACATAATATGATACATTTTAAAACTTCACAAGACACATTGTATGAGAAAACTTAAAGCAAACTTCTGAATGATGAAAACACTTTCGATTCTTAAAGGGAGTGTTTGCTGGAGGCAGAATATCTCAGCTGCTTATTAACTCATATTTTGGTTTTAAAGAGGCGCCATCTGACAGGATCCAGTGGTCAGGATTAGGTGTAGCTTTAAAACTGCTTGCACATTGAAAAAGAAAATAATAGTTCTATGGCATATCTGGTTCAGGCTTAATTTGCAACCCAGTTATTGCTGCGGGAACATGCACGTGGGCTAGGGAAAATGCTCATTCAAGGAGGATGAACAAGGGCAGTTTCCAAGTGGGCCAAGTTCACTGGAAATTTGTGCTTCAGAGATTTCCATGTCAGTCAGCACTCCAAAATGAAAAGGTCAAAATCAAAAGGAATGAAACACAACCACAAATATCTCTATCATTTGCCTGAGATTTCATGTTTTCTGTCAAACAGTCCTCTTGGTAATTCTATGCTGGTGTGATAGACACAGAAGATGAAATAGACTAAAAAGACCCACTAATACTGCTGTTAATGAGTGAAGAGGAAATGAGGTAAACACCAAAGCCATTAAAGTGTTTCTACTCTAGTAAGTAGCATTGAAAGATTTTGAAATTTTGAGGAATAAAGGATTCTTTGGCATCTTTAAATTGTCCCATCCCCTGCCTCCTCCCTTTTCTCGGAAGGAATCTGAATTTCCTAGAAATTCTACTGCTGCTTTTTCTCATCCTTGTCTTATCCATCACCTGCAGTATTAGCAGTTTAGCTTAATTGTCATTTTCCCTAAAACACTCATTAGCCACAGCTATTCTTTTCTTTTCTTTTTTTTTTTTTTTTCCGAGATGGAGTCTTTCGCTTTGTCGCTCAGGCTGGAGTGCAATGATGTGAACTCGACTAACTGCAACATCCGCCTCCCAGGTTCAAGGGATTCTCCTGCCTCCCGAGTAGCTGGGATTACCAGGCACCTGCCACCACGCCCAGCTAATTTTTGTGTTTTTAGTAGAGATGTGGTTTTACCATATTGGCCAGGCTGGTCTTGAACTCCTGACCTTGTGATCTGCCTGCCTCAGCCTCCCGAAGTGCTGGGATTACAGGTATGAACCACTGTGCCCAGCCAACCACCACTGTTCTCTAATATGCTTGAAGTTGCATAGCTCTGTGTTCTTCACCATGGAAGAAATGACTCCTCCTTGGCCTTGCCCATCTTATAGTCATGCTTCCTTTCTTCTACCTCCCCTTCCCAGAATAGTAAGTTGAATGTGAAATCAATGGAGCAACTGCTTAGTTGTGCAAGAGAAGCTTCAAGGAGGACAAATATGAGCCAGGCATAGTTATTCTCCTTACATGATCTTACAATCCAGGAGGAGGGATTAGACAAGAGTAAAAAATAACTCAGTTACAAGGAGGAGCGTGATAATTGCTATTAAAATAGTTTCAACAAATTGCAGTAAGGGATAAAAATGGTAAGAGAGATCATAGTTCCAAACTGGGTCACGTCCCTCTTTTGGTTTTTATTTTTTTCCTATGATGCTCCCTGGCTGGAGAAAAGCTCCAAAGCACGATGTGCAGGTTAAACATGCCCGTGGACAGTCTGAGCTGATGGAAGTTCTCCAGCCTCACCCTCCATCATCACTAACACACATGCACTCAGGCCTCCCTGGCCCACTCACCATTCCTCAGACATTTCAGGTTCTTTCTAGTCTTCATACCTTTGCACTTGCTGCTCCTTTTGCTTAAAATGTGCTTCCTTTCTCTTTTTCTTTTCTTTGTGTTTTTTTTTTTTTTTTTTTTTTTTGTTGAAAGTCTCGCTCTGTTGCCCAGGCTGGAGTGCGGTGGCACAATCTTGGCTTTCTGCAAGCTCCACCTCCCAGGTTCATGCCATTCTCCTGCCTCAGCCTCC
>NW_012108808.1:3875229-3899162 GCF_000951045.1 Mandrillus leucophaeus | reverse complement strand
TTGAGACGGAGTCTCGCTCTGTTGCCCAGGCTGGAGTGCGGTGGCACAATCTCGGCTTTCTGCAAGCTCCACCTCCCAGGTTCATGCCATTCTCCTGCCTCAGCCTCCTGAGTAACTGGGACTACAGGTGTCCGCCACCTTGCCTGGCTACTTTTTGTATTTTTAGTAGAGATGGGGTTTCACCATGTTAGCCAGGATGGTCTCAGTCTCCTGACCTTGTGATCTGCCTGCCTCAGCCTCCCAAAGTGCTGGGATTACAGGCATGAGCCACTGCATCTGGCCCTCTTTCTGTTTTTCAAGCTCCAGTTCATCCTTGAAAACTTTCTTAAATTTTACCACTTTTTGGTACTTTCTAACGATTCCCCAATCAATATAATTTGCTGCTTCTTCCAAGCATGTCACTCCGCATTGCATTTCTCTTAGCAGTCATCATATTAAATTACACGTATTTATTTAGAGAATGCTTTCCTCATTCAACTGTGAGCCCCATGGAAGCAGGAGCTGTGACTGGCATCTTTGTATGGCAAATGCTTAGCACACTGTCTAGGTTATGGCAGATGATGGAGAAAAGCTAAGAAATACCGGGTGTTTGAAATGTGGTTTGAGCCTTGGATAGGATTTGACAGACACATGAACAAAGCCATGAGGCAGGAAATGTTCTGATGTCTGATTTGCTTTTAGCCTCCCAGAACCTGCTGTGGCATTTCTCTGGGACATGCTCTCTTCAGCTAAATGTTATTCTGCTCTTTGGAGTGAGGGTCTCATTCTGTCTCCTGGCGTGGACTGAAAAGGCATGATCATAGCTCACTGTAGCCTTGAATTCCTGTGCTCAAGGGATCCTCCTGCGTCATTCTCCTGAGTAGCTAGAACTACGGGCGTACATCATCAGGCCTGGCTAAATTTTAAAATATGTTTTTGTAGAAACGAGGTCTCCCTTTTTTGCACATGCCAGTCTCAAACTCCTGGACTCAAGGGATCCTCCTGCCTTGGTCTCCCAAAGTTCTGGGATTACAGATGTGAGCCCCTGAGTGCAACTAAATGTTATTCTGCTCTTAAACTAGGTTTTTCCTCAGTTTTATCAACTGTTACTTGTGCCCCAGGCTCTATTTTCTGGTAAGAACTTGATAGAGTAATCAGTGCTAAATGTTAGTATATACATACAACACATAACTGTGTCTACATATAAAATACACTTTACCTGCTCATTTTGCTAATACAAAATCATTCATAGGTCAGACATTGTGTTAAAAAAAAAAAGGTATCTATAACATGGATGTTAATGTTTCTCATTACCCTCGAAGACAGTTTCTTATGAAAAAATTTGGAACTAGAAAAGCATTCTATTTTCTGGCAATTCTATTAGACAAAGAATTCTGTAAACTTCGATGACGCTTTCACATGGATACTAGCAAGCTCAGGGTTAAATTTTCCGTCATAGAAATTCAGATGTTTTTAGCTAAAAAAATTTTTTAGCTTACTTTTCTCATTGTTTTATTCAGTCAGCATTTATTGAGTGCCTGCTATATGCTAGGCACCTCTTTTATAAGCCAGGGACATAGCTGGGAAGAAGATAGATTCTCTGTCCTAGGAGGTAAAGATTCTAAGAGAAAGGACAAAGGTAGTAAATTGAGAAAACATTTCAAGTTCAAAGCTTTTTATACTTGGTTTGATCTTCTATATTTTCTTAATTGATTTTGGGCAATTTTACTATGCTTTTATTGCATACAGCTTCAAACTAGCTTTGAAAGTTGTTAGGGTGCAAAAATATAAGGTAAAATGAAATGCACATTCGCATGTGAATTTCACATCTACAGACCACTGCTGTTTTGGGGGGCACACCCTTGGCGGGGAAGGTGGTGAAAGTCACAAGAGGAGAATGTGCTCAGGTCAATGGTCCTTTAGGTTCCTTCAGAGTGTACCATGGGGGCACTGCTGTGTCATCTCATGGCGCTCTGAAGGGAAATTCTCCCAGGTGAATTTCGACATTTATGCATAATGCCAGACTCTTCATCTTAAGCAAACATTTAGTGAAGCAAAGGTTTGGGAGGGTTGGCAAATATTGTGAGTCATTACAGAATGCTATCCACCTTGAATTGTCAGCAGGCAGCTTATATCCTTTATAAGCATCTTGGCTTATCCTAAGCAAATATTGCTTTCAAATGTAAACGTCCATGGTGACCTATTTTGTTAACCCCCTGGGCATATCTCCTTCTCCTTTTTTTTTCTTTTTTTAAATTTTGGAGATAGGGTCTCATTCTGTTGCCCAGGCTGTAATAGTGCAGTGGTGTGATAATAGCTCACTGCAACCTTGACCTAGTGGGCTCAAAGGACCCTTTTGCTTTAGCTTCCCAAGTAGTTGGGACTACAGGTGCATGTCACCACGTCCTGCTAATTCTCTTTTATTTTTTGTAGAGACAGGATCTCCCTTCATTGCCCAGGCTTGTCTTCAACTCTTGGCCTCAAGCAGGCTCCTGAGTTGCTGGGATTACAGGCACAAGCCAAGAGGCCTGGCTATTTCATTCTTTCTTAAGGAATTTTATGTCACTTAATTTATAGATTACTTCTAATTGTAATTTTATGGTTTGCAACTTCTCCCTAAGTTAGTGTCATCTGAATTCTGTTAGATTCATGTTATACTATAAAATATAGAACATATAAATAAGTTTTCATTGGTATGTGTATTACACATTTGACATAAGTAATTTTATGAATCTTATCTTGGCATGACTATCTTAATATTTGGGAAAACATTTATTTTTTAGTTGCTGAATATGTACTGTAGGCATAAATGTATATGGTTCACATTCATATATGAATATACAAATGATAGAAAAGATAGACAAATTTAAAAATTATGACTACCGTTTACCTTTAAAGTTGCTGACTTTTGGGGATAGATTACCTGAAAACCAGCTCTATGATATTTGGGAGAATCCTCTCTGTTGTCATTTAAGAAATATTTATAGGGGGCTGGGCATGGTGGCTCAGGCCTGTACTCTCAGCACTTTTGGAGACTGAGGCAGGAAGATTGCTTGAACCCAGGAGTTCGGTACCAGCCTGGGCAACACAGTGAGACTTCATCTCTACAAAAATACAGAAAAAACCCCAAAAACTTAGCTGAGTGCAGTGATGTGTGCCTGTAGCCTCAGCTACTCCAGAGGCTGAGGTGGGAGGATTGTTTGAATCCAAGAGTTCTAGGCTGCAGTGAGCTATGATCAGGTCACTGCATTCCAGCTTGGGCAACAGAGTGAGACCCTGACTCAAAAAACAAACAAGACTCCTGGGATCACCCCCTGGCGTGATCACCCCCTGGCATGATCCCCATGAATCAAGGCACTATTGACTGTTGAAATGGAAACAGGTTTCTTCCACGTGGAGGGACTTGGGGAAGACAAGGAATATACATGAGAAAGAGCAGAGTCCAGTAGAAAGAATTCACTGACAAACAATGCAAGTTGTTCCTACATAACAGCTTGGGAGTTACCTGCTTTCAAAAGTGAACAGTTTGATCTTCAGAGCAATCCATGGAGTAGATGTTATTTTTCTATTTTATGTTTTGTATTACCCACAACTGCAGCAGAAAAATGCTCAATTATTTGTCCCAACCAGAGCCATCAGAAAGTGGCAGAAGTGGAAGCCTGCATTTAACTGCAGTTTTCTTTTCTTCTTGGGGATATTATAGGAAATTACTTTAAGAATTTAGATAAGGGGAAAACTTTTGAAGTCTATTCATGAAATACTTTTAGAGTCGACGAAGAACTGCTACAATTTTGAAAGAAAAAGTTTGATGTTAGAAAAACGCTGACAGACAGTAAGGATCACTTAATACCATGTACCACATTCAGCAGATTCTTTAGAGAGTCCAGATGGAATAGCTAAATTCCCACAGTCATTTAAAAATGTATATATAGAAAGGAATAAATATATGAAAATGGTTGGAATAACATACACCAATCAATCAACACTGACTACCTCTGTGGGGGGATTTAGGCAGGGGTAAGAGTTGAAAGGTGGGACATTCAGGGGGATCTTTTGTTACTTACTTTGTAATTTTTGAAAAAAAGTTGTAAGTGATTTTTAATTTTAGGTTTAGCAGTTTTATTTATTTTCATATTTAAGCAATTACTAAAAAAGTAATGCAAACTATTGATACAAAGATTTGATATTGAAATATCTTTTAATAAAACCTAAACTATGAAAAACAAAGTTAGAAAGGCTTTAACACTTTATTTTCGTGCTTCAGAATCACAGGCAACCCCTAGACTAAATCAACTCCCTCCCTCCCTCCCTCCCTTCTCCCTTCCTTCTTCCCTGTTTCCCTTTTGCTACAAAGGTTCCTTTAGGGCAAAAGTCAAACATGAAAAATTTATGAAATTTTATATTTGATGCAGAAAATGTACTGCAATTTTATAATTTATTAATACACATGGATTATTTTCCTTTCTAATTATTAAATAAATTATCATTGCAGGAAGATATATTTATCCTACAGTTTTAAATATCTCTTTAAACAGCATATTTAATCTCAATTTCAAGGACATAATCTAATAGCTCATTTAATGCCAAAACAGCCAAATAAGATACTTTACAGAGTTTTTGAAGTTATCCCATGTCCTCTTCATCTTATCAACTTTATTCACCATGCTAAGTCCATTGCAAATATTTAGATTTTACATCTGAATTATCCATTTCCACTACCATTATGCAATTCAGGGCTTTATTCTTCTCACTTAAATTCAAAACCTATTCACCAAATTTGCTTCTATATTCTCTAATATGATTTAACAGTTAGAAATTTTAGTTGAAGATGTTTTGTTCAATCTTTGTTTTCTTTGCTGTAATCTCACCAGGACACAGTCCTTAACTCTAGATGGCCTGAATTTCTAACTGGAGCTCAGTCATCGCAGTACCCTTTGACAGCCTCCACACACATATTGTTTTAAGAAGTGGAGCTCTTGTCTGGGCCTTGCAAAATTTCACTTGGTATCTCTTAAAGAACTTGTCAGATTTATTTTTAAACGTGAATAATGAGTGCCCTCTACATTTTAAAAAAATGAGGTAAGGAGGTCAAAGTGATTGTACTTGTCTAGTGCAATCCAGATCGTCGTTCTATTGTGAAAGATGCTATAAGGCCAGTTTTAATATTCAACTCTAGCAATAACACAGAGAAACCCAGAGGAAGAGCTGACACAGAACCCCTGGGATACAGACCCTAATCCATACCAGATTCTAGGATGCTGGAGGACTAATTTGTATTCTAGGAATGTGTAATCATGTATTTACAGGGCAGTTAGTGGCCAGATAAACCTCACTGGCCTTCTCTACTGTTAGCTATAACTTGTCAAAAAGACTTCGATTTTTAAAATCTGAATAATTGAGGTGAGTACTCAAGTTCTTTCTGTGAGAAAAAAAGATTGGAAGGCATCTTTATCATGCAATGAGGATTTAATTTCTGTATATATGTGACTGAATAGATTTTGAATAGTTTTATATTGCCAAGAAATGGGCTTTATATGTCACCACATTATTCATACTAGAAGGCAATTAGTATTTTTAGCAAATGTTAATAAGTAATATGAGCCTGAAATCATTTTATGTCAACCTCCTCTATTGGATTCAAGACAATTTCATGTGCAACTTAAAGCAACATGATAAAAATTATACTGTGATGTTTAAATTTGACTGGACTCCAGAGACTGCACTGTGGTTTCCCTTAGTAAGCGTTATCTTATTAAAAGTATGTAAATTTTATGCATGAATATAATTTAAAATACCTACTGTTACTATCCCAACTCATTATGTCCAGTGAGTTACTTTTAGAATCTTTTGAAAGTGTAATTAACAATTTATAATGGACTAAAATCTAAAGTCTATCACTGTAAGCCATCATTACGTATTTAGCTTAAATATGGGTGAGGATCTAGAAAACTGCATTTTCCTTTTCTGTGAAACGTAACATGTACACAATCTTGACAAAAGCTGGCTCCTTAAATACATTAAATTCTTTTGGAGTTGATAGCACCAACTTAGCACGCTTAAGCTTATAACAGAAAGTATAATTCTCTGACAGCAAAGGCAGAGATAAAGTGGGCAGGCAAATCTTACGTATTATGTGTTTTTGGCAAAACCATAACATTCTCATTACTTTTCCTCTCCAAGCAAAAGAATAATTAAGATATTTTCTCAATATATCATGTTTTCAGAAAAACTTTTACAGTTTTAGTTTTTTTTTTTTTTTTTTTTTTAAGTTCTTAAAATGTTGCCGTACTAGTTAGTATATTAAGATACACCTTACAGACCTTTTCAGTGCTTGGTCAGTTTGAAGACTCCAGAGAGGTGATGAATTTCAGATGAGCATTTCTTCTTTTCTGGGAGAATGGAGGTTGTGGCCTTGCCTATTCATTAAAGACTGCCTGGTCCGTAGTCACTTTGAGGCAACTGTGGCTTCAGACTCTCATCTGTCCTCTTCCTCCACTCAGCTATATTTGGTAACTGAGCTCATGTTTCAGCAGACTGCCATAATCAGGAATTCCAGCAGCGGGCTGGGAAGCACCCCCAGGACTGAGGGCTGGGTTCTTAGAAATAAAGCCACTTAACATAGAAGGAACTATATTTATGGATCTGATAAACATAGGATTTAAACACATTCTTCTATACTTTGGACTTGTAGCTGGAAATCACCACCTGCCCCGTTAACATGTTCTTAATCAATTTAAAGTACAGTATGTGACTCCAAGTAGAAGAAGTGATAATCCAAATGGAAGCTCTTCTTACTGTGATCTTCTGCTCTGTGCATTTAAATTTTGATCATGTGCTAGATTATCCTAAAATAGTAAATTCAGTAACTGAAAATTTAGCCACCTGGCAAATTGAGTGGAAAGTCCCATTGTTCTCTTACTTCATATTGCTAATTAAAAATTGATATATGACTATGGTATGTATTAAAAGTCTTGTCTATAATAGTATTAAATAAGTGTGAACACACAGGGACTGGTCTTATCCACGTCGCAACATTGAGTTCTTAGCTCAATGCCTAGGACATCATGAGCATCTAGTAAATATTCGTCAAAGAAATAAATAAATGTTGAATGAATAATATTCAGGAAAAGTATCAGCCCTCTTACAGATGCAAAAAATGTTTCACAATCATTTAATATTTTGATCTTTCAAATGACAAATAGAGATAGCAAGAGTTTAATATTTTGATCTTTCAAATAACAAACAGATAGCAAGAATAGAAAGCTTTTCAATTTAAAGGTCAGATAGCAGAGTCAAATACAAGGGGGCACAAAGAGCAACACAGAAGCTCCCAGTTAACTTGGAAATGGAGTGCTGAGTCTTCCTTTGTCTGGATAAGACCATCACATTTGATTTAGTTTAATATCTAAAGATTTTTTTTTCCTGATGGTAGAAAATTTGTGAAGTATTTTCTTTATAGGAAATTGTATTGTATTTTCTTTATAGGCAAAACTGGTCCTTTATAAATGGTTCTTTCTGGAACTGGATACTTCTGTGGGTCATTTCATCTATTATATTAATTAAGAAGCGATTTTAAAATTTATGCTTACGAGGGAAATACAAGTCTCGTTGATTGTCTTAGTTTGTGCCATTACAACAAAATGCCACAGACTGGGTAATTTACAAAGAACAGAAATTTATTTCTCGTAGTTCTGGAGGCTGGAAAGTCTAAGATCAAGGTGCCAGCAGGTTTATTGTCTGGTGAAGTTCCCATCTCTGCTTCCACAATGATGCCTTGAGCACTGTGTCCTCACATGGCAGAAGGTGGAAGGGCAAGAGGGGGTCAAACTTCCTCCATCAAGCCCTAAGGGCATCAAATTCCATTCATGAGGAGTCCTCCTGAATCACCTTCTAAAGGTTACACCTCCCGGACACTGTTGCATAGGGGATTAGTAATTAACATAAATTTTAAAGGGGACAAAAACCTTCAAACTATAGCCTTGATTACATATATGTTTATATCTGCTTTTTCCTAAAGCCACAAGATAATTGTAAAAAACTGAAAAGGGCAGAAATTGGGAGGGAAGACAATAGAAGATATCAGAAGTGAACAAAACTATTGGAAAGAGATAAATATAAGTATGCATGTAACTAAATTACAAAACTTCGATGCCTGTAGGAGGAGATGCAGAAAAGAAGCAAGTGATTCACCCCATGGAGTCTCAGAAAGGCTTGGGAATTGGAAGCAGTGAACTGTCTTTAGAAATAATTTTAATTGGCAACTCTGATTTTTGCCTCTGCCTTCTGGTGAACTGTGAGTCTCATGGTGAATTCCAGAGGCAATCATGTTGGACTCCTGACCAGATGAGGCCTCTCCCACATTTCTTTGAATTGCTTGGTTCGTAAATCCTGGTACAACACCAGCGAAGTGATGAAGCCATAAGAAGAAAAAAGTAAAAAAAAAAAAAACAGCTTGTGGTCCTGAGAGAGGCTTCAAAGCCAGGTATGATTTTAGTCAAAAGGACAGAGAAATGTGACCTTTTTGTGTATGTATTATAAACAGTGCAGCAAACCAAGCTTGTTTTAAAAATCTTTGAAGAATTTGAGAAACAGAAGTTCTTTTCCTTAGAAAATTGGCATCAAAAAAAAAAAATTGAGACAGTTGACCAATACTCTTTTTGAGACGGAGTCTCGCTCTGTCGCCCAGGCTGGAGTGCAGTGGCCGGATCTCAGCTCACTGCAAGCTCCGCCTCCCGGGTTTATGCCATTCTCCTGCCTCAGCCTCCGGAGTAGCTGGGACTACAGGCGCCCGCCACCTCGCCCGGCTAGTTTTTTGTATTTTTTAGTAGAGATGGGGTTTCACCGTGCTAGCCAGGATGGTCTCGATCTCCTGACCTCGTGATCCGCCCGTCTCGGCCTCCCAAAGTGCTGGGATTACAGGCTTGAGCCACCGCGCCCGGCAGTTGACCAATACTCTTAAGTGAGTATAGCAAGGTCCAATTGATATTAAGGATGAGATTAGTGTGTGGACAGTAGTATCATTTCTTATGCACTTTCATATTTCCCACCAGAGCCCATTTCTGTGTGCACCAACATTGGGAAAGGTGGTCTGTGGCTCCTTCACGGGGCTCCAGTTCAGCTTTCAAATGATTACTTCTTCTTATAGAAATTTCTGCTCTTTTGAAGCACTTACATTTGCATCAACCATCCTCCATCCCACTTTTTAAAATTAAGACTTTGGATCTAGTTGGGCTGTTGGTTCTCTTCTTCACTCCACACCCTGCCATTATTCTGGGTGAGTCAGCACCCATTTTTCTATTCTATACCTTGGCATATTGGTTTTGGACCTGCTTTTCTCTATGAATCTTCATCTCCGTTTCTCTTATAGATCACACAAACAGACCTCCTCCACCTCCAAAATCAGGTATAACTTATCTACTGCTTCATAACAAATTACTGCAAAAATTAATGTCTTAATACATATTTGTTATTTCACAGTTTCTATGTGTCAAGAATCCATTAGTCTTAGCTGGGTAATTCCAGATCAGGGTATCATGAGATTGTACTGAAGATGTTGCCCCAGCTTCTTTCAGGTGGAAGCATGGCTGGGGCTGGAAAATCAAGGCAGCTCACTCACATGCCTGGAAAGTTAGTCCTGTTATTGGCTGGAGCCCTGTTGACTTCTCTGTGTCACTGCCTGAGTTTCCTCACTTCCTGGCAGCTAGATTCTGCCAGGGTGTCTTTTTTTTGTTTTGTTTTGAGGTGGAGTTTTGCTCTTGTTGCCCAGGCTGGAGTGCAGTGGCACGATCTCGGCTCACTGCAACCTGCGCCTCCTGGGTTCAAGGGATTCTCCTGCCTCAGCCTCCAAGTAGCTGGGATTACAGGCACCCGCCCCACGCCTGGCTAAGTTTTCGTATTTTTGGTAGAGATGGGGTTTCATCCAGGCTGGTCTCAAACTCCTGACCTCAGGTGATTCACCCACCTTGGCCTCCCAAAGTGTTGGGATTACAGGTGTGAGCCACAGCACCCGGCCCCATGATGTCTTTTATGATCCAGCCTTGCAGGTCATATTTCATCTTTTCTGCAGTATCCTTTAGTTATACAAACTGGCAGTATCCACTGGGGGAGGAGACTGCACAGAGGCGTAAGAACCAGTTGGCAAGACAATGCATTTGTGGTCATCTTGGCAGTTGGCTACCACACCTCTATTCCCTTTAACCCATCAGTCCTACAGCCACATTGGGGCATGCTCTGTTTTCAAAATCACACATTCAAACATGTTATTTGACTGTAAACTTTCTTCCTCTAGCTCTCTCATATACTGATTTTTCTTCTTCACCAGATTTTCCAGGCTGTAGATCACTCTGTTTTGAGATTATCTATCAGTGTGCCCCCCAGGTTCAGGTCAATCAGGGAAACTGGTTTACAAACTTTGTTTTAGGAGATACTCTCAGGCAGCCAATAGAGAAAGTAAAGGTATTCTAAGTTTCCTTGATGAAAGGGGTGTGCAAAGAAATGCTGCAGACTTGCTCATTCATTCCCCTTTGATGTTTTCTTTCTCTTATGATCCAGGAAGTTTGAAAATCCTAAGTGTCAAGAAACAAGTCTACTTACTCCCTTTTCACTTTTATTCCTCTCTTTATTCCTGGCATCAACCATCAGGAAACAAGGATCACAGAGCATGTGAGAAAATGGTAACTGAGAAGTCTGATCAAAGAACACACTAAAATTGGAGGCATGAAACACTTGCAGAATTGTCCTAATGGTCCATCTGGTGATCCTGGGAACAAGTGTCTTTCAAAGCCATGACCAGTCTTTCTACTTCTTCCTCATACTTTGTATCTGGCTTGCGTACATGTCACAGAATCAGGTATGGCCCCAAAGACTTGTCTGATTAAACTGGTATGTCTATCTGTACATAGCAGTGAACTCCACATTTGTCCCTCATGAGCTTGATTTTATGAAATGTGGTTAAATCTGCTGCATAAATGTAGCCAGAGCCTGTGGGTGGTCTTTTGGTCAAATGTTTCTGCTACTTGGAATGTTTGCTAACTGGTGCATATGCACAGAAATGAAGAGAGAAACATAATCTTATGATGATAGGTAATAGAAGTAGAATTGAAATAGTCTGAAAACAAAATCTATGTCTATATACGAGTATTGGGGTACAGTTAGATATTATGATCCTTAGAAATAATCTCGTTTTCTATCTGCCTTATAAGGTTCCAAATGTAGAGAAAGTATTATTTAGTGTGAACAAGTCAGTAAAATTAATTTCAAAAGCAGATTTTATTGAATTTAAGCAAATAAAATAAGTCTTAGAATTTACAAAGAATGACATCATTATATCCTTATATTATCCCTTTATCATTGTGTCATTATTCAGTAATATAAAATTGAATGAGGAGAGATGATTGCACATTGGTGTTTTGAATAGTGAAATAAAATTTGAAAAAAATAGTAATAAATAAAAGCCAACAGTGTATTAAAAGAATAATACACTTTGGACAATTGGGTTTTAGCCAAATCATAAAAGTTGGTTTAACATCCAAATTTCTAGTATTTAATTCCTCAAAAGAAACTCAAATGAAAAAAGCCATATGGTCAGCTCCATATATTGTTACTGAGTCTTCAGACAAAATTCAATATCTAGTCCCAATGAAAAAAAAAAGTTTGTGAGAAGTGAAGAGAATGGTTCTACTTTAACATTATATATTAAGGTATAGGTGCGTGTGTGACTGTGTATACATATACATATATGATGCAATATATAGTAATGAGATAAAACACCAAGGAATACTAACAACTAATATGCAGGTTTTAATGTATACTAAAGAAGAGAAAGGAATGAAATAATGAAATAAATGGAATGCTATATTCTGTTCTTTATATAGGAAGAACTGAGTTTGTAATGTAATCAGTTCTTTATCAGAATAATGTACAAATGTCATATAATCTCGATTAAAATAGGATTTTTGCGAGATACAGCAGTTCACACTTGTAATCCCAACACTTTGGGAGGCTGAGGAAGGAGAATTGCTTGACGCCAGGAGTTCAAGACCAGCCTGGGCAATAGAGTGAGACCCTGTCTCTAGAAAAACTAAAAAATTTAGCCAGGCTTGGTGGTGTGTTCCTATAGTCTCAACCACTTGGGAGGCTGAGGTGGGAGGATTGCTTGAGCCTAGGAGTTCAAGGCTACGGTGAGCCATGATTGTGCCACTGCACACTTCATTCTGGGTGACAGAACAAGGTCTTCTTTCTAAAAAATAAAAACGAAAATAAAAAATAAAGTAGCATTTTTTGCTTTACTTAGAAAAACTGACACAAAAGTTTACCTAGACAAATTAGCATGGCAGTATATCCAGGAAAATTGTGTGAAAAGGAACTCTAAGGGCAGGGGAGAGTAGCCCTTCAGTGCTACTGGAGCACTAACAAATTTCTTATGGCAAGACAAGGAATGGAGGAATGGATGAATAAAATGACATATTTTATTATTGTATGGAAAGAACATTAGTTTGAATTGGCAGTATATATGAAATAACTACATACATTTTGATTTATTTCTTGGCCTTGTTCAGTTCCACTGACTTCCCCTCATTATTAAAAAACTGGATTCCTGTTTCTCTTCATTCAGCCAATTGAAGTTCTTTTGGCTCACATGAATTGGAAAAAAAATCATAGTGGAATGGATAAATACATATGTAGTCATAGAAATATATTCAAGATTTAGGATAAAAAGTGTATACACAGGAGTGTGTTAGAGCATCATCGTATTTGTATGTATAATTGTATCTATTTTTATAATTTGTCCCTCTCTCCTGACATATGAATAAAACATTTTAAAGTTTTCCTGGAAGATGACAGTTTAATTTTAGTGAGAAAATGCATTCTGACTAGGATACAAATAGGGTTGTACGTTGACTCCAAAGTACCTGCTGTATTGTTATTTTAAAAATGGTATCTGAGAAAAACAATGGCATCAGAGATTATCTTGACTGTTACTGTTTCTTACTCTTTATACTTTTCCCTATCAATAATTATGATTTTTAAAACGTGTGTTCTAAGGTACTAAAACAAGTGATATAGAAATAAGATATCCCAAATATAGCATTAAGTGAAACAAACACATCGTATACTAGTTATTATATCTGGAAGGTAAGATTAAAGGAAACTTGCATTTTTTTCTTTTTGTATTTGAAATTTGCATGTGTTTGCATTAAATTTATCATCAGAAAAATTGCTGGGCTCAGTGGTACATGTTTCATTGTTATATTTTTTTTTATGTTTACTTGGGAGGATGAGGCAGGAGGAGGATGAGGCAGGATGATCCCTTGAGCCCAGGACTTTGAGGCCAGCCTGGGTAACATAGTAGGACTCCATTTCTAAAAAAAAAAAACCAAAAAACAAAAATTCCAGTCATGAGCCTAAAGTCCATTTAATCTTTAAAAACCTTTCTTAATTGTTTAATCCACTAGAGAGTAAAATTTTTTGAAGTCTTTGGGTATAAAATAGAGAATAATCAATTAAAGAAATTTTGAATGCAGTATGTTTCTATTTGGAGAATGAAAAAGACTTTACTGATTTTAAAAATCTTAAACCAGATTTCCTCTACTGTGGAAAGCTCTTGTGTGATGATTTGCACATCAGACCCATACACAAGTGAATGATATTCCGCATATACTGTATGAACATTCCTCTTCATCTGGCAACCTTTAAAATGTCATAACCTTTGATCCACTCTATCTCTGGTCTGCTCCAAGGACACAATCCTAACTACAGTAAACACTTTATATAAAAACACATTTAATTCTATATTATTTATGGAAGCAAAAAAATTGAGGCAATCTAAATGTTCACGTTATGGAATGGCTTAATAAACTCATGGAATTTTAAAGTAACTGTAAAATATTTTTCTGATGTATTTATATTAAAGGAAAAATGCTGATTATATTATGCTAAGGGAAACAGGAAGATAAGTCTTTGAAGTCTGAATATAACTTAAAAAAAGTTAAGACTATTTGCATGGCTGAAAGTTTTAATGCTTTAAATTGAGTTGCTTTGACATTTTACAACATATGAAGACATCAATAAACTGTATAGGGTGATTTGTTTTTTCCTCCACCAGAAAGAAAAGGCAAATCTACCAAGATAATTAGTTATTTAGAATGATCTAAATCAAAATGAACAATATTTTGTTTCTCTTAAACTTTGCATTTTATATGCCTCATAGAGATACTTAGCAATATTCAACAACCTTGCAAATGGAGTGGTCGCTGCCAGACAGCTACGAACAGCTGTAGAACAATTTCAGAAGCTGCTTACCCAAGAAGTCTAATGTGGAAGGACGTGGCTGTCATTGCCTGGGGAAGCAAATAGGAAAGAATATGACAAAGGAGGAAATCAGCTGTTGGACCAAACAATTTAAATATTGAAAAAATGCCAACCATCGAAGACAGTTGCTCTCTCGCACAAAATCCCAAGACCTGTCCATACTCTACTTCTGTCAGCCTAGCAATTTGCTCAGCTATTGCTATTTTGGGAAGGAATTTCCACCAAGCTTGGCCTATCTTCAGCCCCTGAGGTTTTCTCTGATTGACTGATCAACAGGTGTTGAAAAAGCCTGTTGCAGAAATATCACAGACCCAGTGTGCTCATCTGACTTCTGTAACTGTGACTGTAGTTTCATTGAATATATTGTTTCTTAATCAAGAAGGCTTTCTCTGCAGGGTAAAATCAAACAGATTATTTAGAACATTTTTAGGTAATTACTTTTCCATAGAGACAGCATATGCATTTGTTAATATGCTTTATTATTTATGAGTTATAAATTGAATACTGTACTAATGATTGTACAAATGAAACCTAAATTAATATAACACAGAATGAACTTGTCAAAGCAATATTGGTATTATAAGCATAAAAATGCAGTTAGCCCTCCATGGACTCTGCATTTGGTGATTCAACCAACAGTGGATCAAAAATAAAAAAAAAAAATACAACAATGAAACATAATACAAATAATATAGTATAACACCTTTTTATAAAGCATTTACATTGTATTAGGTATTATAAGGAATCTAAAGATGATTTAAAGTATATGGGAAGATACGCCTAGATTATATAAAACACTACACCATTTTTTTAAATAAGGAACTTGAGCATCTGTAGCTTTTGGTATCTGCAGGGGGTCCTGAAACCAATCTCCCTTGGATACTGAGGAACAACTGTACTCCTATTTTTCTAAGCTATAAAAGGAAATTGAATGGAATCAAGGCTAGGTTATCCAAGTGTACCTGATTCCTGACAAGCCCAGTCTGAATGATGAGCAGGACTTTGAATTACTTTGACAGAGGTGTACCCTATAGGGTGCCCACTCAATCATCAGTGAAGCAGGCACCCCAGAGCCAGGAGTTTCCATGGAAGTCTTCCCCTACCTTGCCTACCTCCAGTGAGTTGTGAGAGCACCTCTCCTGAACCCACAAAACAGGTTCAATCAAGTTCCACCTTCCATTCATGGACTTTCCCCTCTTCATTGCCTCACACAATGTCATAGCCGGAAGAACTGACCTTGTCTGACCTCCCAAGAGAAGATATCTTACCCAAGATCACAAAGCGCCAAATGTCAGCTGGGCTGAGAAGTGGCTGGACCTATTCTTTGACTGTCTGGGCCAGCCCTGCCTGGGGAAGTGCTCTCAATGCAAGACCCATAGTCCCTGAAAGCTTCACAGAAGTGGGTGAAGATGGGGAGAGAGCTTCTCCCCTCCTAGTTAAAGACAGGAATAATCATTAACATTGCTTAGTGTTGCCCAATAAACAAGCTTAGCAGATGACTGAGAAGGCAAGGAAAGAGGATCAGACTTGGGATCCAGAAGCTGAGATGACCCTAGGGAAACTATTCTGCCTCAGGCTACTCTGAGGAATTGGGAGCTTTTAACTGGGCTGGGTAGGCAGCTGTTACTCACTGGTGTTTATGCCTGGTATGAAAAGGTGACTGGGGGAGGTGGGGAGATTTTAAATCAGGCAACCATCATAGGTGTAGACGGTGAGTAATAGGGAAATAAATGGAGTTCAGTGGGTGAAGCCTTGTCCTTTGAGCTTTTCTGAGAAACCCAAGTGGTATGTAGCTAGATGGGGCGGGGGAGGGGTGGGGTGCCGTGGATGACAGTGGGCCAGAAACTTGATAGAGGGACACTGCTCAAATAGAAAGCCATGGGGGAAGGATGAGGACTTCAGTGATTCCTCTGAAGAAAAAAGAAGTAGCTTTATGAGAGTAGATTAATTCGGATCAAGGGAGTGAGCCTGGGCAGAGGTTTTGAGTAAAGAGGGGTGGAGTTTTACAATGTGAGTCAAGAGCCAACAGCCTGCTGGATCATGCAGGGGTGAGGATGTCGGTGATAGGGCAGACCCCTCCCGGGGCAGAAGGGCTGGAATGCAATCGGTGCCCCACAGAAAGGACTAAGATCTACTGTCCCAGCAACCCAAGTTCACACCTGAAAGCAAGGGTATAGGATCAAGTTTCCAAAACCCAAGAGATCAGCTGCAGTGCATACCCTGCTCCCTGGCCTGCTCTAGTCCCTGTCTCCATCAGGGTCACCTCAGATGGGAGTGCTAGGGCTTACCAGCCATCTGTCTGAAGAATTAACTCTGAGGCATTCATTAAACACACTTAGACCATTAAACCTCACACCATACGCCAACAGAAATTCAGGTGTTAAATGGAAAAAAAAACCCCAAAAAATAGCCGTAATAAAACACATGCTTTTTTTTTTTTTTTTCCCCCGTCTATTGTAGTGAAGGAGTTTTCTACCCATAAGGGCAAATGAAGAAAATATAAAGGCACAATGTGATAAATCTGATGACTTCTAAAAGTTCCTAACTGTAAAACTAAAACAAAATCTTCATTTAAAAAGAAGAAAAGGCAAGATAAAAAAATGAAAGGAAACCTTGGCAAGATGTGGCCTTGCAATTCAATAAGAAAAAACACATGGATAGGAAAATGAGCAGTATATTTAAAATTTATAAGATGATAAATCTATGAAATAATATACAGTCAGCCCTCTGTATCTGTGGCTTCACATCTGTGGATTCAACTAACCATGGATCAAAAATATTCAGAAAAATTCTGTATTGAACATGTACACTTTTTTGTCATTCTCTAAACACATTATAACTGTTTACATAGTATTTACATTGTGTTAAGTATTATAAGTAATCTAGAGATGATTTAAAGTTTATACACAAATACGCCATTTCATAAGGGACTTGAGTATCCACGAATTTTAGTATCCAAGAGGGTCCTGGAACTAGTTCCCCATGGATAACTAGGGACAACTACGTATTACATTATTTTGACTTGATTTTGTCTCAAAAACTGTCAAACCACTAGAACAATGATCAGTATTAGAGAAAAAACAAACCAAAAAAGAAAACAATCCAGTGTAAGATTGTCACACACATAAGGAATACAATTGGTTATACTATTTTTGTATTAAATTTAATTTCTTGATTTTTTCTTTAACATATATCCAAAACAAAAGGAACATGTGTACATGAATTGTTCAAATTTTTAATAAAAGTATAAAATAAAATCTCAATGTATTTGCCATGACATGCCTTCTTATCACATTCAAAGTAAAAGTCACAGTCTCTTTTGTTCTGTGGAATCAGACATGATCTGCCTCCTCACCTTATCTTTGTGACATTCTCCCACTCTTGCCTGGTTCTTCAGCTTCAGCCACACAGGCCTCTCTAATGGTCCTTGAACCCACGTGGCTCACTGTATCTCAGGGACTTCCCTGTCCCTCAGCCAGTCTTGGTCTCTGTAAGAAAAAAGAATGGCCTAACTTCCTTCCAATCTTAAGTCACCTTCTTAGTGGGACTTTCCCTGTCTATCCTATCTAAAATTTCATCTTCTTTTCCCATCAGGATTTGATATTTCCTCTTCTCTGTGTATTTTTTCTCTTATAGCTTATTTTTATCTAACACAATGGTCTTTTTACTTCTCTTGTTATTGTTTATATTCTTTACTAGAATGTAAACTCTGAAGGAAGGAGTTTTTAATATTTTGTATCAGTGTTTAAAAAGTGTCTGGATGTCGTAGGTTTCCATACACACATGTTTAGTGAATCCCTAGAAGGGAATGTCCAGAAATTATGATGTTTGAATGCATATGGATTGACATTCCTGTTGCCACTCAACACAAGGCTTTAAGGCTTTTTAAGACAGAGTAAGACCCTGTTATCTGTCTCATAACTCAAGGAAGGACATGCTACCTAGTGCTGCATTCATGGTTCTCAGTATTTCCTGAAGAGAATAAAAGTAATGATATCTGCATTTTATTGCTTCGTATCTGATCTCTTTACAACATTGAAGTCACTTAATCCTTTAACAACTCTGTGGATTATTTTTAACTCCCATTTTAGAGATGAAAGACAGAGGCTAACTTACCCAATATGCCAAAGCTAACACATGATGGAACTGTTATTAGAGAGATCCTCTGAATCAAAACACTTACTTGTCACCATTAAGGTATAGTGTTTGGGAGCTCTAAAAAAAAAAGATGAAATACCAATAGGCAGATTTAATCTGAAAGCAATGAGTGAATGCTAATGGATTTTAAGACAGGGAGCAACATGATCAGGTTTACATGTTAAAGAAATTACCCTGGCAGGAGAGTGGAAAACAGAATGGAGAGAGCAGGCTGGAGTCAGGAAATGAATAGGCTTTTGCAATAAACCAGATGACAACACATGAAGCTCATTCTAGTGAGTGGAAGGAATGACATAAAAGAGAATATGGAATTCAGATGTATCAGCTGTGGAGAGCCAAGATCAAACCATTGCACTCCAGCCTAGGAGACAGATCAAGACCCTGATTCAAGGAAAAAAAAAAAAAAAAAAAAGGAGAGGCTGGTATAAAATCTCGAATATCACCAATAGGTCAATAAATCATGGACTACATTGAATTTGGCAATTAATAGGTTATCATGAATGATGTTTGGCAGAGGTGCTTCAGGGCAGATTCTGGTCTAAAGGTAAACTAGACCAATATTTAAGACTTTGAAGGAGAAATGGAGATGATGAATGTATATCCTTAAGTGCCATGATCAAAAGGAGGAGATGAGGCCCTGGTGTGGTGGCTCACACCTGTAATCCCAGCACTTTGGGAGGCTGAGGTGGGCAGATCACCTGAGGTCAGGAGTTCGAGACCAGCCTGGCCAACATAGTGAAACTCCATCTCTACTAAAAATATAAAAATTAGCCAGGTGTGGTGGCATGCCCTTGTAATCTCAGCTAACCAGGAGGCTGAGGCAGGAGAATTGCTGGAACCCGGTGGGCAGAGGCTGCAGTGAACCGAGATTGTGCCACTGCACTCCAGCCTAGGTGACAGAGTAAGACTCCGTCTCAAAAAAAAAAAAGAGGGCAGGGCTCATTCTTTTAATTGTTTTGGAGAGGAAAGTGACTTTATCATTTTAGTGGAATGAATAGTAAATGCCAGTTGCATTAGTTTCCTATTGTTGCTATAGCAAGTTTCCACAAACTTCGTGGCTTAAAACACACATTTGTTACAATTCTGGAGGTCAGAAGCCTAAAAATCAAGGTATTGGTAAGGGCTCCATTATTTCTAGGGGCTCTAACAGGGAGTCCGTTTCCTTTCCCAGCTTCTACAGGGCGCGTGTATTCCTTAGCTTGTGGCCCCTTTCTCCATGTATAAGCCAGCAGCACAGCATCTTCTCTCTCCCCTGATCTCCTGTTTCTCTCTTATAAAGACCCTTGAGATTACATCGGGCCTACTCTGGAAAATCTAGGATAATCCCCCATCTCAAGATCTTTAAATTAATCACATATGCAAAGTTCCTTTTGCCATGTAAGGTAACATGCACAGGTTCTGGGGATTAGGGCATGCACAGCTTTGGGAGCCATTTATTTGTCAGTGCACACTCTGCCCCAAATATTCTCATCAATTCCGTATGCAAAACGAACCATTCTAAGGTCCCCGCAAAGTCCCAGCGTATTACAATATCGACTTAAGTCCAAAAATCCCATCTACATTTCATCTGCTGAAAAGACCTAAATGATTAGATCAGGTATGGTTGAGACTTTGGGTATGAACCATCCTGAGGCAAAATTTCTCTTCATATAGTGAACCTGTAAGACTAGAAAACAAGTTATTTGCTCCCAAAATACAATGGTGGGACAGGAATAGGGTATGAGTGATAGATATTCCTGTTCACAAAGGGAGAAAATGGAAGGAGAAAAAGCCAAGAAATTTCAAAAATCTGCAAGGTTAACTCCATAGGTTTTAAGGCCTGTGAATAACCATTTGTGTCTCTAGGCTCTGTCCTCAGAGTCATCCTTCATGAAAGATAGCACAAGTTTGTGGCTGAATAGTTTCATCAGACTGTTCGTTGCTTACGAAATTCTGGGAGTCCTATAACCATCTTTCATTTTATTGCCTCTCTGTAGCTTTCAGTTCAAGCTAGCAGTGTTTCTGCTGATATTATCAGAAATCTTTTGGATTCCCTGTGTATGTCACAGAGTTCTTTTTGAGGCACTAGCAAAAGGCTGTCCAACCATACTCATGACTTTCTCTCCAGAGTATGTTTTCCCAAAAGCGAATCTCTTTACCATCCTTTGCAGTCTTGAAATCCTGATAATTTCCCACATTCTCCTTGTCCTGGTTCCTTTTTGATAACAGTCCTTCCCTCTTATAAGGACCCTTCTCATTATATCAAGTCCCCAGATAATCCAGGGTAATTTCCTCATCTCAAGATTCTTAGGAATATCTGCAAAGTTCTTTTTGCCACATAAGATGACATATTTATAGGTCCAAGGATCAGGATATAGACATCTTTGGGGGACCATTGTTCAATCTACCACAGCTGTAAATAGAGGTTAACAATATAGGAATGGAGTGAGATTCCTGAGGAAGCTGGAGGTAACCAACTCAAAAGGGAGTGGTTATATTGTATATGGAGCATGTCATGGGCTTCTTGGACTAGATGGATGTGTCAGACAGTTGAGAGGAGTCTCTTTAAAACAGATATATTCTTAGTGGACTTGAAGAGAACAGCAAGATGCTCTAGGGTTTTAAGGGCCACTGTAAAAAAGATTGGGGACCTATAGTCATAAACAGTAAATTTGAGGTGAAAAATATTAGATAATTTCCTTCAATGTCCTGGTAAGGGCAAAAAATGGTTTACTAGATTCAGGTGATCAAGTTGCAGGGCAGGTGCACAGGAAAGTGAGTGGATGGAGTAGTTGAGAATGTTGGTGAGAGGAAGGTTCGGTGCCTGTTCACAGAGTTGACCCTGGGGAGGTGAAAGAGTGAGGCTCCTAAGGAGGCTGAGAGATTGAGGCAAGGGGGAAGGCTCCAAAAAGTTGAAATGGAGTTTATGATTTTCAAGTTTCTGAATAAAATCTAGGCTGGAGTCATGGTAATATCTTATTAAAGTGGAAGAGAACTGAATATTGATTTGGAGTAGAGTCTGTTTATGTGCATCGTACATATACTTTGGGGTAGGAAGTGGGATGTATGGAGTTAATATCTAGGGAATCCCCACCTGATATATCTATTTCTTTAAGACAGAAAAACAACAGCAGACAGTCAATTACATTAAGAACATGTAGGGCCCACTGCTACAATCAAAAGAGGAAATCCCCATTAAATTGTATGTGCTTTGGGGGCAGAATAATGACACTGTAGTATTTAAAAGAATGGAATGAGATAATATATACAGATAATATTGCAGATATTATCTTTGGAATTAAATTTTGAAGTCTTGGCTACCATTAACTACCTGTAGGGTCATGGACAAGTAATTGAATTCTCTAAGCCTTATTTACCTCTCCATAAAATAGCAACAGTAAAGTTGCTCATGAGCTTTCTGTGAGATTTAATGTGATAACACACATTATGTGCCTGGCACATAAAAAGCTCAATAAATGCTGTTACAACAAAGCCCAATTTTCTGCTGCTAGCAAATGCATTCTTATGATACAAAGGTCCAGTATCAGATGCTAGAGAAGAACCCATCTGAGATGAACTCATGACTTAATCATGAGTCATTTCAAGTTCTTTCTCAATGTCATCCTCATTGAGAAAGACAATCATAACTCTTTTCAACCGGAAAAAAAAAGGAAAATCCTAACAGAAGTGAGCAATGTTTTCATCTCCTTTTCGAAGCCACTTTATATTCCAGAGTCTGAGAAAAAACTACCCTTCTGGGCTCTTTCTATTGTGAACAAGTCACTTCCTCCCTTTCCTTTTCTTGAAGACAGAACTTCTGGTTTCGAATTCTCTCCATTTATTACCCAGTGTCGTTACTGGGGCACCCTCACCACCATCTTGACTCTCAATATATTCTGCACATGCATAACATTATGGAATTAAGTGTCTGGAGCACTAAGGGCCACCATGGGCTGGGGTTGAAACTCGAATTTCCAACATTAATGAGCTTGATGACAAAACTAAAGAGCATTCTTCTCAATTTAAATTCTTTGTGATATAGGATTGGCCTTTCAAATGTTCACACTGGACAGTTATAATATTGGAAATTTTTCATAAAATGAACTTCTTAGGACAGAAACTCAAAGCCCCTAATCTTTTTTTACTCGATTTTTGCATGTCCGGTACCTTGCCGGAAAAGAAAAACACCACACCTCACCATAGACGTTCACAGTGCTTACAGTGCTGCGTTTACTCTCAGCCTCAATTCCTTGTTTAGACTCCCAGGTTTCTCTGCTCTTACATGCATGTCCCAGATAGCATATCATCGCTTCTGCTATTACCTCCCTAAGATGATCAGAGTAAACCAATGCAGACCTATATTCTACCTTCAGAAAATTGGGGAAATCGAAAAGGCCCCAGGATAGAGAAAAGAAACCGAAACTAACTCCCTAGATAAAAACTCAGGCGCTGGCTGCTGTGTGGCTCAGAGCGCCCAGACCGACGCCAGGGGCTGAACCCCTTCCACCAGGCCCTGTGCTCGGTCCCCTCTGCTCCACCTCCTCCCCGCGGGGCGTGCAGCTCAGACGCTCTATGGACCTAGCAGGTTCGGTGGTCGGGGTGAGGATTGCAGGTGACGTGGGGTGTCGCTAGGGACCCTGGAGCGGCGCTGTCCCGCGGGGTTCTAGATTTCCTTCAACATTCCGATGGACCGGGCGGGTAGGTGGCCCGGTGGCTTCGTGCGCGCCGGGGGCGGGGAGCTGGGGCGCCCACTGGGCTCCGGCGGCAGCTTCGCGGGCAGGCGTAGAACGGGCTTGGGGAGGGGTAGGGAAGAGGGACAACCGCCATGAGAGAGGAGAGTGCTCAGGCTTTTAACGGGTGCTCTTCACCCGAGGGGGCTGGGGATCTGGGGTACTGAGGAGAAAGTAAGGGTCATCAGAATGAGTACAGCCAGTCGAACCTGGACATTGACAGGCAGCAAGCCGCTTCCTTTCTTTCGTCTTGGATTTAAGCTCTTAATAGCGGAAGTCAGGCTTTGTTATTTCCCCGAAAGGTACTTGGTTCTCTTTCCCCGCTTCTCTTTTGTTTACAAAGTTACAATGATAAATTTATAATAAAGTCCTCAAGGTTTTCCATAAAGAAGCTGACATCGTCCGTGATGGGGACTTAAGGATTATGAAGCTCCTAATGACTGCTAGAAAAAGCGGTCAGAACCAGACAGAAGCAAGTCCTTTAAAGACACAATAAGAAGTCCAAACCATAACATCAACGACATACAGACCTTCATGATTTCGAGTATTTTCCTGAAAGCAGTAACATATCATTCAACCTAAGATTTGCAGTTTGAAGTTTAGTGGAACTCAGGTGCTGAGAGTTGAGGGTACTAAAATAAATGAGAGTGGATTATGCTTCCAAGGCCCTTCCCCTTCTATCCCAAAGATTTGGGGGTAGTTTAGTGTGAATCCTTCCTGATACTCTACAAAGAAACAAGTTTCTGTCTGTAGCTCCTATCTCTCTTTCTATCCATC
>NW_012108808.1:3873129-3873907 GCF_000951045.1 Mandrillus leucophaeus | reverse complement strand
GATGTTTCTTCTTAAGAAGACTCCAATCCTATTACTTCCCTCTCCCTCCCCTCCCCTTCCCTCTCCCTTCTTTTCTCTCTCTCCCCTTCCCTCTCCCTTCTTTTCTCTCTCCCTTCCCTCTCCCTCCCCTCCCCTTCCCTTCCCTTCCTTTTTTAAATAGGGATGTGATCTCATTTTTGTTGCCCAGGTTGGTCTTGAACTCCTTGCCTCAAGCAGTCCTCCCACATCGGCTTCCCAAAGGGCTGGGATTATAGGTGTGAGCCACTGTGTCCAGCCAATTCTCTTCCTTCTAGCTCTGCTTTCATACCACCCAGTTCTTTCTTAAGACATTTCTCTTTCCCATTCTTCTTTGGTCATAACTCCTCAAAAACAGCAACTAAAACACTATAGACATTGACCATCAACCTTTTCCAATCACTTTTCTGTGAGCATCAGGCTTATTGGCATGTGGTTGGCTTCCTAGTTTTGGAGGGGATGATTTTTACTAGATATTTTGCTTTGTGTCACCTGGGTTTCCAACTTTTAAGCCCAAGAAGCCTAGTTTCTCACTGCCTATTATCTGCCCATTAGGGTGGAAATATATACCATGTTAATGGTTTTATAATCCACGTCTTCTCTTTTTACATCTAAGATGAGGATGAAAATTATATCTGTGTGGTATGTTATAGTTTGTTAGTATTAAGAAAATTAGTGGTACTTAAAATGATGGTGCATCTTGCAGTTCATGGCGTTTTAGATTAAAAGAATGATAGCACTATACAATTATGTATTGATAGGA
>NW_012108808.1:3871964-3873079 GCF_000951045.1 Mandrillus leucophaeus | reverse complement strand
CATCCATCCATCCATCCATCCATCATCCAACCATCCAACCATCCAACCATCCATCCATCCATCCATCCATCCATCCATCCATCCATCCATCCATCATCTGTCCATCTCTATCTTTAAAAGATATTTTGTCTGTCATACTGGTATGCTTTTCTCGGTTCATGATTTATTGGTACCTGTCAGTCTCATTTAATAATTGCTGTATGGTACCCCATGGTATGCTGGGTCATTATTGATCAGTTTTATTTGAAGCAGAAGAGAAAGACAAAACAAAAATTAAATGCCCTTCTCTACTACTTTCCCCTTCATACTCAGTCTCACAGTTTTAGTTCTCCTGAGGCGTTACCACTCCAAATATATACATTTCTTTCTCAGTTGCTTATAACTTATATGCTTACAAATCAGTTTTTTGTTTTATCAACTTTAGACAGACTCCAACGACTCCCTGTGAAAGGAACACCCAAGCCACCCACTTTGTCTTCCAATATGAGTTATATATTTTTAAAATTTCTTCTCATGATTGGCTTTATGGCTTTTAATAAAATATCCATGTTAATTATCATCCATGGCTATGTTGATATGGGTGGAAATCTCTGCAGGCTCATTTTCTGCTTCGTAAGTATGGAGACCTGCTGGTTGATTTACTGATACAACCCTTTTTTATAACCTGCTGCTTGTTTTACTGATGTAACCATTTTTAAGGCAGCTCACAGTTTATTTGGAAATACAATTCTCTAAGAAATGTATCCAGCTTCTGATGCCCTATGCCGTTAATTACACCCAGAGAGTTTCTATTTTCATCCTTAATTCCCTCTCAAATTAGCAGAATCTGTCTTAAATTCATTTGAAATGATAGCCTGGCCTGGGAAGGTAACACCTCCACATAACATTTGCAGCAAGACGAAGTCCTTCTGTTTAACTGAGAATTCTTTATGAGTCTTTGTTGAGCAAGGTGGTTTTTTTTTTTTTTTTTTTTTTTTAAGTCTTGTCACTTTTTATTTGCAGTACAGAAACTGTCACCTGTGCTACCCAAATTTCTTGGCTCCCTTCCTTCTTCTCCTCCTTTCCCCTCCCTCCCTCCCTCCCTTCCTTCCTTCCTTCCTTCCTCCCTCCCTCCC
>NW_012108808.1:3817595-3871449 GCF_000951045.1 Mandrillus leucophaeus | reverse complement strand
GTCTTCTCTTTTTACATCTAAGATGAGGATGAAAATTATATCTGTGTGGTATGTTATAGTTTGTTAGTATTAAGAAAATTAGTGGTACTTAAAATGATGGTGCATCTTGCAGTTCATGGCGTTTTAGATTAAAAGAATGATAGCACTATACAATTATGTATTGATAGGACGGATTTCATTTTATTTATTTATTTATTTATTTATTTATTTATTTATTTATTTATTTTGAGACGTAGTCTTTCTCTGTCACCCAGGCTGGAGTGCAGTGGCAGGATCTGGGCTCACTGCAAGCTCCGCCTCCTGGGTTCAGGCCATTCTCCTGCCTGAGCCTCCTGAGTTCCTGGGACTACAGGTGCCTGCCACCAAGCCCGGCTAATTTTTTGTATTTTTAGTAGAGACGGGGTTTCACCGTGTTAACCAGGATGGTCTCGATCTCCTGACCTTGTGATCTGCCCGCCTCAGCCTCCCAAAGTGCTGGGATGACAGGCGTGAGCCACTGCGCCCGGCCAGGATTTCACTTTTGTACCAATTTCTGTAGCAGTAAGGGAATGCTAACTTCTGTAGCAAATACAACTTCTAAATTTCAGTGGCATTACACAATAGAAGTTTATATATATTGTCCTTCTAAGAGTTCAAAGCAGATTTTCCTGGCCAGTGGGCCCAATAGTGATTCAGGGACCCCGTTTCTTCCATATGGTGGTTCCACTGTTCCCTGGAGTCTTCATATTCTTCGCACCTAACTTTTTAAAGAGAAGTAAGAGTAAAGAAGGTATACCTACTTCTCAAAAGTCTGGCTATCACTTCCACTCAAATTCCATTGGTAAGAACTAATTTCATGGCTATCTCCAGATGCAAAAGAATGGGGAAAATCTAGTCATTGGCCAGATAACTACTTCTCAGTGATAATTCTTACATGTGGAAGGCGGAGCATGAATTTTAGTGGACAGTTAATATCTCTGATCCAATACATATGATTTTTTTTTCAATTTTTTTAACTTCCATCAGAATCCAAAAGAAAGTCTTCACATTACAATTGGTGTATAAATGTCTTGTTTTTTTAATCTATAGGGTTCCCTTTTTTTCTCTCTCTCTCTCTTCATCTCTCTTTGTCTCTCCTTGCTATTCTCTATTAGTTCTTAGAATTAGAGGCATAATCAGTTATTTTTAATTTTTTATATTTTTGTTAAGAGTTCACATAGATGGCCCCATATTCCATTCAGAGACAGAGAATGTCTTGCTATCTCTATTTTTATGATGTTAGTATCCATTGATGTTCAATATCTAGATCCATTAATTTATTAGATGTTTCAAAATGAGGAAAATATAAATTCCTCATTTCTTCTTTTATTTTTTTGAACTGGGTTACTTCTGTAAAGACAAACTTCTCATACTATTTACTTAATCAGGGTTACATTTTGTATAACGTGACAATAGAGGATAAGTGGTTTTTTATTTGTTTGTTTGTTTTTTCATTGCAAAGCATGTTCTTTTTAAAAACTTTTATTTCTTAAATCTTTATTTTTTGATTTATCTTCTCTCGTAGTTTGCTAAAGCTGCCGTGACAAAATATTATAGAGTGGTGGCTTAAACAACAGAAATTTGTTTCTCACTATTTTGGAGGCTGTGAAGTAGAAGATGAAGATTCTGGCTGATTCAGGTTCTGGTGAGGGATGTCTTCCTGGTTTGTACATGACTACCCTCTTGCTGTGTTCTGAGAGAGCGAGGGAGCACACGGGGGTGGGGGGTGGGGAGGGAGGCGGCAGGGGGAAGGGAGAAGGGAGAGAGTATGAGCTCTCTGATGTTTCTTCTTAAGAAGACTCCAATCCTATTAGATAAGGACCCTATTCTTATGGCCTCCTCTAATCCTTATTACTTCCTGAAGCCCCCATCTCCAATTATGATCACACTGGGGTTTAGGGCTTTAAAATATGAATTTTGGAGGGACATAAACATTTAGTATATAACATTATCTTTGGATGCTATTTCTGGGCTCCCTTTTTTTTTTTTTTAAATAAATGATAATCATAGCATTCCTACTCTTTTCCTATCGTTTTTCCCTCTTTGTACTTCTCAAATTGGTTAGCTATTTTAATATATTAACAATGTTCAAAGCATTTACATTTTGGTTCTCTGAATAAATTAAGTTCATTGTTATTTGTCTATATATTGAGTCTAAAAATGGAAAAACAACAACAAAAAATAACTGTATATACAGTATTCATTATGGAGTCAAGTTTTGTGATCAGATCCAAATAGGAAATGCATCCTATATCATTAAAACTTGATTACAGTAGACTTTCCAAAGCATTAAAGAGGATGAAAGATGTTGGTCATGTGTCAGAGCATTCAGTGTTGGCCATAATGTTAAAAGAGCTGACTTTAATCAGTTTTCACTATGTCCAGGTGCTCTTTAAGCAGTTTATGTATTAACACATTTTATCTTGACAACCCTAGGATAATAATAATATTCCAAATTCGCAGACAGGAAACAGAAACAGAGATGGAAGCAATTTGCCTCAGGCCACACAACTAGTTAGTTGTACAGTTAGGAATTCAACCCAGGCATCCTGGTTTCAGAGCTCATGTTCTTATTCATTTTAATGCCTCTTTCATATTCATTCTTTTGTGACTAAAATGTCTTTCCTTTTTGCCCGATTTTAGATTTTCTCTTTATCTTTGGAGCACTAAAATTTTATCAGGATATCTCTAGCTGTGGCTTTCTCTTTTTTCATCAAATGTATTTTGTTTTTGGAGAACGTTTTTAATCTAGGGATTCATATTTTTCTTCAGCCCTGAGGCAGTCTTCTTAAATCACATTTTCTCACATTATGTTTTTGATTATTTTTACCACTCATTCTGGTATCCCATTTATTTCCTCTGGGATTACCTTTTAATAGATTATATAAGCTTTGATCAATCTTTCATGTGTCTTAATGTTTCTGTGATTTCTATCTCATTGTCTTTCTGGACTCTGTCTTTTAACTTCGGATTCTGTTTTATTATTCAGCAAACTAATTTATTTTATATCTGTGATCTTGCTTTGAATTTTCAAGAGTGCTTTCTTGTTCCTGTATTTTTTCTTTTCAATAGCAGCATGCAAGCTCCTACTTCATAGATTCAATGTCTTTGATTCTGTATGAAAATTCTAGTTGGAATTTTTTAAATTTCTCTTTTGGCTCCTAAATTATCTCTGTTTTCTCAGTATGTCTTTTAGAATATTTTGATTTTCTTTTATTTTGTTTATTTATTTGTCTTCATTTTTGGTGTTTATTTTCTGTCCCATCAGTATTTTATATCTGACGATCCTTACTTTTGTATTCATATTATAAAATTTAAAAATCACAGTGCGTAATAAAAAAAGCTGATTTAGGCTTCCCTATCCTGTCTCTCTCTTAAATGGGAGGGGCTCTTTGAATGACTACTCCATTCACCCCTTCAGGGCTCCTCTGAAATGTCACTTTCTTGGAGATACTGTCTGTAGCAATCCTGTCCAATTCATTATAACTCTTTTATTTTTTAAATAGTACTTAACTTTTAAATATTTAACATTTTATTTATTTTTTTTCTACTAGATGATAAGCTCCTAGAGTGCAGCAAAGTCTACTTTTGTCCTTTTCACTAGACTCCCACCCCCAAGTGCAGTGCCTGTCACACAGCAGGTGTTTGCCCATTCAATAGTTGCTGAATAAATGCATTCTGCTTTCTGTCCCTTCAGTTTCACAGAGAGAGTACTTTCTTTGGCTATAATTACTTTTCTACTTACCAATCCTGTGGCCATGTTGAGTTCTAACTGTATATTGCTGCTATTCTTTATGGTAGGTATGAAGTGAAGAAGTGAGTTCTCCCAGAATCAGCTCCCAAGACAAGGATTTGAGTGCCAATAGTTCATTTTGGGAGTGATCAGGAGTGGCCAGAAACTTATTTTGGGAGTGACCCAGAGTCACTAATAAGCACCGGTCAGTGATTTCTTTTACCTGTGAAATATACTCATTTCCTCAGTTATCTTTAGAAATCAAATGACTTGACAGTTCTATTTCTAGCCCAGAAACTGTCCATCTTTCAGCTTGCTTTGTCCAAGCCCCATCATCCATTCTCTTGTCCTTGCTAGGATCTGAGGAGTCATTCGTGACACTCCCAACTCTCCCTTCCCATGTGGAATCTATCGCCAAACTATGTCACATTTATCTTCAAAATGTCCCCCTGATGAATCTGCATCTCTCCAGCTCTAAATAGCACTGCATTACCTCAAACCACCATCATCTTTCTACAGGACTATTTCAGTAGCTTTCTGTATGCATCTCCCCTTCTAGTCTGCTCTCTGTACTAAAGATAATGTTTTCCAAATGCAAGTGTAATCAAATTACAACCAGTTTAAAACCCATCAATGGCTGAATTTAGCTCTGAAGATGAAGACGAAACACCTTAAAATCCCTTAGAAGACTCCCTAGCTTCCTTTTTCTCTAACCTTATCTCTCACAGCCTTACCCTCTGCTGCAACTGCACTCACTTCTTTTCTGAATCTCATACTTTCCATACTGTCCTCTGTCACAGGGCCTTTGTACATGCTGTTCCCTTTGCCAAGAATACTTTTTATTCCTTTTTTGGGGGGCAAATTAACTATAAGGGAGTACTTATTCCTTCAGATCTCAGTTCATGCATTACTTCCTTAGGGAAGCCACCCTCATCTCTGTGCCTTTTGTCACATTTGTGATTTGAAATTGTTTGTATGATTATTTGATCAGTATTTGTTTGTTTACTAGACTGCTTGCTCTGTGAAAATTGTAACTGTATTTTTTGGGTTCGTTTCTTTGTTTTAGGAATAAATGCAGTTCTATTTTTTTTTCTTTTATTACAGAGTCACCACTCACATCAAATGTAGCCATTTTAGAGGTGCCAAAATAAAATATATCAGCCATATTTAATAAATTCCAGCTCTACTCTTCTACCCTATAGCCCAAGAAGCAGCAACGATGGGTAATTCTCAATCTTTGATATTTGTAGCCTATAAAACCACAATCTTGTAAGATATTCAGATTCAGTAATGTTACAAAGTAATTGGATATCTATATTTCCTTTCCTTAATAATTACTAAATTATATAGCTGTGTAAAAATATTGATGGCTCAAAAAATCTCTTTTTTTTTTTTAGGGTTAAAGGATCATGAAAGATTTTTCAGGAAAATGACAACGTTAATTTTGAATGAAATGCCAAAAGCTGGGTAAGTACTGTGAAGTAAAAAAGAAGGAGCTATACTATTGTATACTCTGGGTATCGACATCCCTCTTAACCCGTATACATATACATGATCACTCAACCTATTTGTCTTGGGGCAACTTGGAGAGGATGGGAACATACTCTTCTTCCTGTAGTTGTCATAGCTGTCACTGAACAGATAGTTTCCTAAAGCAATCAGATTTATGGAGTTGGGGGTTATAGATGTCCTTATCCGGAATAACAGCCTTTAGAATCATATTCTCAAGTTCGAATCCTGGCTCTGCCATTTAGCATTGGATAAATTCCTTTGCCTCTCTGAGCCTAATTTTATTTTAATAAAATAGTAATTGTGCTATCTCCTTCCTATAAAGGACAGTTGCTTAAATGAGATATTTGAAAAGGTATCGTAGACTGGCATGAAGTACTCAACAAATAGTAGCTTATGCAATAGTAACAATAGCAGCAACAAAGTCTCTGTGAAACATCTGTGAGTTTTATTCTCTTTGATTTTTATTTTAGGTATTCCAGCATATTAAATGATTTCGTGGAATCTAATTTTTTTGTGATTGATGGAGATTCCTTGCTTGTCACGTGCCTGTGTGTAAAATCATTCAAGTGGGGACAGAATCTCCACTTTTTCTATCTGGTTGAATGCTATCTTGTGGATCTTATGAGTAATGGAGGACAATTCGCCGTAGTTTTCTTCAAGGTAATGTATGATGATTGATGTCTTTTTAGTCCTTTGAAGACTATAACTGAAATCTCTTAACCTAAATAGTCTTTGACCTAAAATGAAGCATGCCATCATAGAAAATATAAAAAGACAGGTTAACAAAAGAAAAAAATACCCATAATTTCACTACTCAGAGATAACCATTCTTTACTTTTTATTTTATTAATTTTTTTTCCCTCAACTCTGTTCCCACATTCATAATATAGATCAGGCAGAGAGCCTGGGCTGAAGGATATATGGGGTAGTTTACTCTACCTCCTTTTCTATACAGTCGGTGTAAGAATTCAGCCTGTGGCAAGCACCAGGAAGCCCATTCTTTAGGTTTTGATATTTTGTTATAAAAATTTCAAATATACCTAAGTTGAAAGGTTGTGGAGCAAATATCTATATTCTGCCATCTAAATCCTACAATTACATTTTATTTTACTTCTTCATATATCTGTAAGCTTATCCATGCCTTTATTCACCTTTCAATCCTTTTATTTTGGGGGTGCAGTTCAAAGTAGTTATAGACATTACATTTAACTCTGAAACATTTCATCATACATGCCATTAACTAGAGTTCGGTACTTATTCACACCTTTTTTTGATGGTAAAATTTACATGAAATAAAATACACAGTTCTTAAATGTGTTACAAAAAGTTTTGCTCCAACCTAATGCCATTTAATGAGCTTTGCCAAGTGCATAGTATTTACCAGTCCATTGAGTTTTGACAAATGCATGCATGTGTAACCCAAACTCGTGTTCCACAGTACGTCTTCTCATGCCCCTGCCCAGTCCATTCTCACTCCATCCCCTAGAAACAACCACTGTTTAAATCCTTTCTATTGCCTCTTTAGTTTTGCCTGTTGTAGAACTTTTTTTGTTTTTGTTTTTGAGATGGAGTTTCGCTCTTGTTGCACAGGCTGGAGTGCAATGCCATGATCTTGGCTCACTGCAACCTCTTTCTCCTGGGTTCAAGCGTTTCTACTCTCTCAGCCTCCCAAGTAGCTGGAATTATAGGCGCATGCCACCATGCTCAGCTAATTTTTGTATTTTTAGTAGAGACAGGGTTTCATCATATTGGTCAGGCTGGTCTTGAACACCTGACCTCAGGTGATCCACCTGCCTTGGCCTCCCAAAGTTCTAGAACTTTTAATAAATAGAATTTTACAGTGTGAACTCTTTGTATAAACCTTTCATTCAACATAATAATTTTGAGAGGCACCCATTTTGTTGTGGGCAGTGGAATTTTGCTCCTTCTATCGCTTTTGAGTAAGGTTTTATTGTAGAAATGTGCCACGTTTTGTTTCCCCATTTTCCTGTTTCAATATCTTGCCTAGATGAATAAAGCTCCTATGTGCATTCGCACACAAGTCTGTGTGGATGTAAGTTTTCATTTTCCTTGTACATATATCTGTGATTGAAATACATATTTTATAAAACTGCCAAAGCTTTTCCTAAGGTAGTTGTGCCCCTTCACACTAACTCCAGCAATGAATAAGAGTTCTGGTGCCCTATGTAGTTGCAAACATTTGTATTTGGTCAGTCCAACCATTCTGTTGGATGTGTGGTGTTATGTTAATTGGTATTTATCAAATGACTAATGATGTTGCCTACTTTTTCAAGTGCTTATTGTTCGTTTGTATACTATGACTTGTGAAGCACCTGCTCATATTTTTTGACCATTTTAAATTGGATTCTTTATCTTTTTCATATTGAGTTGTAATAGTTCTTGATATATTCTGTATACAACTTCTTGTCATATGTATTATTGCAAATATATTTTCCAGTCTGTGGCTTGCCAGTTCATTTTCCTTCTTTTTTTTCTTTTTTTTTTTTTTTTTGAGGTGGAGTCTTGCTCCATCACCTAGGCTGGAGTGCAGTGGCGCGATCTCAGCTCACTGCAACCTCCGCCTCCCGAGTTCATGGCATTCTCCTGCCTCAGCCTCCCAAGTAGCTGGGACTACAGGTGTGCACCGCCACGCCCAGCTAATTTTTTGTATTTTTAGTAGAGATGGGGTTTCATTGTGTTAGCAGAATGGTCTCCATCTCCGGACCTCGTGATCCACCCGCCTCGGCCTCCCAAAGTGCTGGGATTACAGGCATGAGCCACCATGCCCAGCTGCCACTTCATTTTCTTATGCCACTTCATTTTCTTGGTGCTATCTTTGGATGACCAGATATTTTAATTTTGATGAAATCTAATTTATTATTCTTTAATGGTTATTGTGCCTATATCCTGATAAGAATCATTGCCTATCTCTTAGTCACAAAGATATTTTCCTATATTTATTAATAATTCTAGAAGTATGTAGTTTCAGCTTTTGTATTTTGGTCTATGATATTTCTTGAATTAATTTTTGTGTGTTTGTGATGTGAATTGGGAATTGAGGTTCATTTGTTCCAGCATCCATTGTTGAGAACATTTTTCTTCTACCAGTAGATTGCTTTGGTTTCTTCATCAAAAATCAAATGATTATGCATGTGTAGGTCCATTTCTGGGCTTTCTACTATGTTCTATCAAAGGATTTAACAAATTACCAGTACCACAATGTACTGATTTGTATAATTTTATAGTAAATCTTGAAACCCACTTTGTTCTTCTTTGTTTAACTTTGCCTATTCTAGGTTCTCTGCATTTCCACACAAATTTTAGAATCAGCTTGCCAATTTCTATTTAAAAAAAAATGGGATTTTAATTGATATTCGTTAAATTTGTAGATCAATATAGTCTTTCAGTTAGTGAACACAATGTATATCTCTGTTTTTTTTAAGATCTCTAATTTCTTTTATCAGTTTTGTAGTCTTCAGTGTGGAGGTCTTGCATGTCTTTTGCTAAATCTATTTCAAGATATTTCATGTTTTGATCTTACTGTAAATTGAATTTTTAAAAATAATTTTTTATTTTTTGCTGTTTGTATATAGAAGTAGAATTGATTTTGTTTGTTAACTGGTATCCTGCAATCTTATTAAAACAACTTATTAATTTCAGTTGATTATTTGTATATTTCTTAGATTTTTCAATGTCTCCAGTGAATAAATACATGCGTATTTCTTGTTTTCTGATTTTATTTTTTAATTGCTTTTTCTTGCCTTATTACAGTGATTGGCACCTCTAGAAATGCTGAAGTAGAGTGAGTGGGAATCTTTACCTGGTTCTTGATCTTAAAGGGAAAGTGTCCATTATTTCCCTACTAGGTATCATATTAGCTGTAGTTATTTTATGTATATCCGTTATCAAATTGAGGAAATTTATTCTTATTTTAGGTTTTCCGAGAGTTTCTATAATTAATAGGTGTTACATTTAAAAAAATGCTTTTTCTACATTTATTGAAACTCTGATACACCTTTCCTCTTTTATTAATTTGGTAGATTACATTAAGTGATTTTTAAATACTAATTCAATTCAATCTTTGATTCCTGGGAAAACCTCAGTTGGTCATGATAGATATCATTTCTTGAATATATTGCTGGGTTTGATTTCCTAATATTTTAAGTGTTTTTGGTATATAGTCATGAAAAATATTAATCTGTAATTTTATTTATTTATTTATTTATTTGTTTATTTATTTATTTATTTGAGATGGAGTCTCACTCTGTTGCCCAGGCTAGAGTACAAAGGAACGGTGTCGGCTCACTGCAATCTCCGCCTCCCAGGTTCAAGCAATTCTTTTATCTCAGCCTCCCGTGTAGTTGGGATTACAGGCATGCGCCACCATGCCTGGCTGATTTTTGTATTTTTAGCAGAGATGGGGTTTTCCCATGTTGGTCAGGGTGGTCTTGAACTCTGGACCTCAGGTGATCCGCCTGCCTCAGCCTCCCAAAGTACTGAGATTACAGGCATGAGCCACCTTGCCAGGCCAATTTTATTTTTTATAATGTCTTTTTCTGGTTTTGGTATCAGGATCATGCCGACCTGGTGAATGTGTTGAAAAGCCCATTTTCCTCTTCTATTTTCTGAAAAAGTCTTTGTGAGATTGGTATTATTGCCTCAGATGAATTTGATAAAATTTGATCAAATTTTCCTGTGAAACCGTTTGGGTCTGGAGTTTTCCTTGAAAGAAAATTTTTGATAAAAAAGTCAATTTCTTTAATAAATATAGGGCTATTTAGACTTTCTGTTTTATGTTGTGTCAGTTTTGTTAATTGTATATGTCAAGGGATTTGCCCATCTTATCTAAGTTGTCTAATATTTTGGCATAAAGTTCTCTGTAATATTCTCTTATTTTCCTCTTATTGTCTAAAGATTTGTAGTGATGTTAGTGTTAGTTAGCAACCTCTTTCTTTTTTTTTTTTTTTTTGGAACAGAAACTAAATTTTCTTTTTTTCTAAATTCAAGACAGGTTCTCACTCTAGCTCCCAGGCTGCAACACAGCAGTAGTGTGATTTTGGCACACTGCAACCTCTGTGTCCTGGGCTCAAGTGATCCTCCCATCTCAGCCTCCCGAGTAGCTGGGACTACAGCTGTGTGGCAGTATGGTTGGCTAATTTTTGTATTTTTTATAAAGATAGGGTCTTGCTATGTTGTACAGGCTAGTCTCCAACTCCCAAGGTCAAGCAATTCACATACCTTGGCCTCCCAGAGTGCTGCGATTACAGGCATGAGCCACTGTTCCTGGCCACTAAATATTTATTTTTTCATTTATTTTCACATTATGCAGTTTTACACTGAATGACACAGAAGGAAACTAAAATGACCGACAGTTTATATATAAGCTTGATTCCTGTCTTAAGGAAAAGAAGAACAGTATAAAAGCAACACGTATTCTAACAAAACGTGTTCTAACATGTTTTGTTAGAACAAAAACAAAAACCCTCTAAAAAGCTTTCATGTTACACTCCCATTTTGTGAATTGGCAGCTGTCCGTGTCCCTTAAATCTTTGATTATCTGCTGTTTTCTGTGTAGCAGGCTACAAAGCACACAGATCATAACTATAACTTACCAAAAGGAGATACATGGACTTTATACCCATCACCTGGATACTCTAAACCGGTTTTTAAACATAAACTGCAGAAATCCTGACTAATGCAGCAAAATAAGACTATTTTTTGGCCAGCTGCTAGTGACAACCAGTGATGCAATAACAGGAGGAGACTGGTCAGAAACATGACACCAACTCTTAATAGCAACTGCTCTACTTGAAATTCACATCTGGTGAAATGGGGACAGATTTTTATTCCTCTATTTCTGAATGATAAGTATCATCACATAATTTTACAAATTAAAATGTAATTTGTCATTGTTGTATCTCTGATTCTATAACCTGATATACTGCTAAGGGAAAAGAAGGAGTTAACTTTTTAAAAAATGTATGAAAGCCATAGTATCATCTACTGTATGTGACAAAGCCTCACAGATTCTCTATTGTGATAATTTCCATTTTCTTCTGCCCTCATTTATCCTTTATATTGCTAAGTTGTATCTTCTCTTTTCTTGATCTAGTTAGTGATTTATCAATTTTGTTGATGTTTTCAAAGACCTAGCTTTTTTCGCTTTATTAATTTTCTGTATTGTCTTTTTTTTTATTTCACTGATTTCTACCCTTGTCTTTATTTGTTTCTCTTGGATTTTTCTTACTCTTTTTTCCACTAGCTTCATAAATTGAAATTTTAAGCTAAGATGTTTTTTATTTTCTATTTATGAACAATAAAATTTTTCTTGTAAGCTCTGTTTTAGCTACATATCACAAATTTGCATCTAATGGTTTTTTTCTTTACTATTTAATTAGAAATAATTTCTAACGTCTCTTGTGATTCTTTTTTGTTTGACCAGTGGATTATTTAGAAATTATTTGTTTTAAAAGTTGGGGGTATTTCACTACTAGATTTCAAGGTATTCCACAAAGCTCTAGTAACCCAAACAGCATGGTACTGGCATAAGAATAGACAGTTGGAGCAATGGAACAGAATAGAGAACCCCAAAATAAATTCATGTATTTATAGCCAAATGATTTTTCACAAAAATGTATCAAGAACGTTCACTGGGGAAAGGACAGTGTCTTCAGTAAATGGTGCTCAGGAAATTGGATATTCATATGCAGAAAAATGAAACTGAGCCCTCACCTTCACTGTATTAAAAAATCAATTCAAAATGGATTAAGGACTTAAATGTAGGACTCAAAACTATGAAACTATTAGAAAAAAACATAGGGGAAATGCTTCAGGACATTGGTTAGTGTGAAGATCTTATGGCGACGACCTCAGAAGCATAGGTAACAAAGCAAAAGTAGACAAATGGGATTATATCAAACTAAAAAGTTTCTGTGCAGGAAAGGAAGTAATCAACAGAGTGAAGTGGCACCTTCAGAATGGGAAAAATATTTGTCAGTATTTATCCTACAAGGAATTAATATCCAGGATATGCAGGGAACTCACACATCTCAATAGCAAAAGAATTAAAAAAGATAATCCAATTAAAATGTGGGCAAGTGAACTGAATAGACGTCGCTCCATAGAAGACCTGCAAATAGCCAACATGTGTATGAAAGCATAGTCAACATTATTAATCATCAGAGAAATGCAAATTCAAACCATAATAAGATAGCATCTCACCCCATTAGAATAGATATTGTAATGCTTGTAAGGATGTAGAGAAAGGGGAACTCATATGTTGCTGACATGAATGTGAATTAATTCAGTAATTATGGAAAACAGTATGGAGGTTCCTCAAAAAACACAAAAAGGAATTACTATATGAACCAACAACTGCACTACTAGGTATATATTCAAAGGATAGGAAATCAGTATGTTAAAGAGATATCTGCCCTCTTGTGTTTATTGCAACACTATTCACATAGCCAACATATGGAAACAAACTAAGTATTCATCAACAGATGAATGGATAAAGAAAATGCGGTGTGCATATACACTATATAATACTATTTGGCTATAAAAAACAAAATTCTGTCATTTGTGGTAACATGATGATCTTGGAGGACATTATTGCACCATAGGGTGGATATAATTAACAGTAATTTATTGCATTTTTTCAAATAGAAGAGCAGATTTGGCATGTTTCCAACACACGCACATACACAAATGTGTCTGATGTGATCAATATGCTAATTACTCTGATCATTACATATTGTATACATATATATCAGAATATCACCCTGTACTCCATAGATATATGCAATTAGTCCGGGTGAGGTGGCTCACATGTGTAATAGCAACACTTTGAGAGGCTGAGCAGGGAGGATCATTTGAAGCCAAGAGTACAAGACCAGCCTGAATAACAAAGTGAGATCCTGTTTCTACCAAAAATAAAGTCCAGTTATAAAGTCATTTAAGGATAATTTTAAAAATTAAAAAACTATTGTTTTAATGTATAAATTCTTGTTTTTTTCTAGATGTGTTATCATTGATTTCTAATTCCATTGTGGTTGGAGAAAATATTTCTGTATAATTTCAGTTATTTGAACATCTATTGGAACTTGTTTTGAGGTCCAATATATGGCCTGTTTTGGTGAATGTTCTGTGTGTTCTTGGAAATAATATATATTCTACAGTTCTTAAATATAATCTTCTAGAAATGTCATTAAGTTATAGTAGTTGATAGCTAAAATTAATTTGTATTCACAACAGTAGATACTTATTTTAAGGACATCTAGGAACATGAGATAGGAGGTAGACTTCCCTCAACAACCTTTCTTTGCTCTCTGAATTTGTATGCTTAAATTCTAGGAAGCCCTTTAGGACCAAAACTGAGAAGAAATTGTATTTACATTCCAGTAGAATGGCAAATTCAATAGGGGCACTGCCCTTATTTGGATTGATCTATATAAATATCCTCAACAGTGTATTATACTATGGTTTTTAAAAATTACAGATTAAATGGCTTCCAATTTTAACAAATCTCAACCCAAATACAAAAGTATATTATGAGCCCATTCCCTCATCCTACTCCTAGAAGCAATTGTTGTTTTACTGCTAAGAATTCTAGTCTATATTTGTTCAATCTTTATACATAGGATTTTTTTGGGTGGGGGTTAGTTTTGGCACCATTAAAAGTAAAAGCAGTGTTTTGATTGATACCTATAGAAAAGTCAGGGTTCTTTTTAAATTATGACAGTCTTGTAGGCTAGATTGTCAATATCATTTAAAAACAGATTTTTTTTTTTTTTTTTTTTACTTTTTAAGTTCAGGGGTACATGTACAGGTTTGTTATATAAGTAAGCTTGTCTTATGGGGGTTTGTTGTTCAGATTATTTCTTCACCCAGGTATTAAGCCTAGTACCCATTAATTATTTTTCCTGATACTCTCCCTCCTCCCATCCTCCACTCCTCACCCTTGCGCAGGCCCCCGTGTCTGTTGTTTTCCTCTATGTGTCCTTGTGTTCTTATGATTTAGCTCCCACTTATAAGTGAGAACATACAGTATTTGGATTTCTGTTTCTGCATTTGGGACATGATCTCATTCTTCTTTATGGATGCATAATATTCCATGATGTATATGTAACACATTTTCTTTGTCCAGCCTATCATCGATGACTTAGTTTGATTTCATGTCTTTGCTATTGTGAATAGTGCTGCAGTAAACATACACGTGCATGTGTCTTTATGATGGAATGATTTATATTTCTTTGGGTATATACCCAGTAATGGGATTGCTGGGTCGAACGGTAGATCTTTCAGGAATTGCCACAGTTCTCCACAGTGGTTGAACTAATTCACACTCTCGCCAACAGTGTTAAGCATTCCTTTTTCTCTGCAACCTTATCAGCATCTGTTATTTTTTTATGTTGAGTTATTTTAACCCTCATTTTAAAAAAAATTTTAATAATAGCCATCTGACTGGCATGAGATGGTATCTCATTGGGGTTTTGATTTGCATTTCTCTAATGATCAGTGATGCTGAGCTTTTTTTGTATGCTTATTGGCTCCATGTATGTCTTCTCTTGTTTTTGTTTTGTTTTGAGACATAGTCTCTCTATTGCCCAGGCTGGAGTGCAGTGGCATGATCTTGGCTCACTGCAACCTCTGCCTCCCGGGTTCAAGTGATTCTCCTGCCTCAGCCTCCCAAGTAGCTGGGATTACAGGCACCCACCACCACGCCCAGCTAATTTTTGTATTTTTAGTAGAAACAGGTTGGCCAGACTGGTCTCGTCCTCCTGACCTCAGAGGATCCACCCACCTCAGCCTCCTAAAGTGCTGGGATTATAGGCATGAGCCACCGTGCCTGACCGTATGTCTTCTTTTGAAAAGTGTCTGTTTATGTCCTTTGCCCACTTTTTAGCGGAGTTGTTTTTTTCTTGTAAATTTGAGAAATAGAAATTTTGATTTGCTAAGAAAAGACTTACGTTATTTAGGGAGGAGACACATCACCTGGAACGTTACATTTTTATCTACTAATGGTGATTCACATCAGCTTCTCAATTCAGATGGAATACATCTGTCCTCTTGCTACTTTGATCCCTATTTGAACATAGAGAGTAAGAGAATTAGAAGTGAAGTAGTAGTGTATGCCTGCTCAAGTAAAGGAGATGAATCTGTACAATCCACATCTCGACCTGTGGCATACACTTGTGAAATGAGTCAAGTTTAAGGCCCTTGAGCAAAACAATTAGATCACATGGGGTCAGTCCTATACGGCTTTGTGCTGTAAGCAACAAAATTAACAAATCACTAAAGGAAGATTTCAAAATGATGTACTTTTTTCTTTTTGTCACCACAGGATGCTGAATATGCATATTTTGATTTTCCTGAACTTCTTCCATTGAGAACTGCTTTAATTCTCCACCTTCAACACAATACTACCGTTGATGTGCAAACGGAGTTTTCTGGATGCTTATCACAAGATTGGAAGTTGTACTTGGAACAGCATTACCCGTATTTTCTGATAGTTTCAGAGGAAGGCCTGAGTGATTTACAAACGCACCTTTTTAACTTCTTAATCATACATTCCTGGGGAATGAAAGTCAACGTTGTGCTTTCTTCAGGGCATGAATCTGATACTCTCAGACTTTATGCACATACTATGGAAAGCACAGACAGAAACCAAACTTTTTCGAAGGAGGTAATTGACATTAATAGCTCTCGTTTTTTGTCCTGATTTCTTGTTTTAATTCTCAAAATCGCTAACTCAATCTTTCTGTATTTTTAATGGAACTTACTATAGGCAGTCTCCAAAGAGGTAATAAATTTAATAATGGTAACAATGATAATGACGGACATTTATTAAGCACTTATGCCAATTCCTTTTCCTAAATTTCTTTTAATTCTCAGGGTACTCCTATAAGGTTTGTGGCATTATTATATCTATCTATTCGTATCTAATTATAATATTATCACCTCATCTGTAAAATAATGTTTGGAGTATTGAAGTAATTTGCTCATGTTAAATACCTAATTGTGGTATAATAAATTTATTTATATGCAAACATAAGAAATATATTATTTACATACTTATTATATGCAAATATAATACAAAATATATTTGCACTTTGTCCCCAGTTACTGTCACAGAGCTCCTAAAACCTTTGGTATTTCTTGAGTAATAATAATGTCTTTCATTATTTGTAAGGAGCTGCTTTTGATCACGTCTGAATTTTTTCCTAATGAGGTAACCTAGGGTGGGGCCCCTGAATAGCCTCAGGGTTGGGCTGACCACCAAAAGGACCAAGCCATCAGAGACTGGAAGCTTCAGTCCCAACCACCAACCTCTGGGAAGGGGAGTGAGAGCAGCTGTATATTAAGCTCTATAAAAACTCTTGAACAGTGAGGTTTGTTCAACTCCCAGGTTGGGAAGTCGGGGAGGGTGGTGCACCCAGGGCGTTACTGGGGCCACCTGCCCCTCTCCTCAGACTTTGCCCTGTGCATCCATTCCATCCGGCTGTTCCACAATTGAATCTTTCACAATAAACTGGTAATAGCAAGCAAACCACTTTTCCTGAGTTCCGTGAACTATGCTAGCAAATTATCAAACGTGAAGAGGGAACCCCAGATTTGTAGCTGGTCCATCATCAGCATGTGAAGCCTGGCATTTGTGATTCATGTCTGAAGTGGGGGGCAGTCTTGTTGGACTGAATCCCTACCCTGTGGGGCCTGTGTTAACTTAGGGTAGTTAGTGTCAGAATGGAATTAAATTATATGGCACCCAGTTGGTGTCTGGAGAGAATTAGAGAATTATTGGTGTGGAAAACCCATACTTTTTTTTTTGTTAATGCTGTAAGTAAAGAAGTGGTTTTCCTTTATGAATAAAAGGTTGACAGTGGATTTCAACAAAGGAGTATGTCTCTAGTTTCTATATTCAGCCATAGGGTGTCCTGCTGCCCAGATCATGGAAAGTAAGAAATGCATTTAACTGGAAATCCACGTGTTTAGAGGTTCATGCGTTGCATATAGGCAGTGAAATGATGGCTAACATGGAGGAAGGACTCTTAATGAGAAAGAAATGAAGAAGACTGACAAAGAAGCAAGTAATGAGATAATTTCTTTCCTTAACATAAACTCATGAAGTCTGTAGAATTTTCAGAGAATTATGATAGACTCATTATTTTGGTATAGTTGACATTAGGTTTATGCAGTATTTCTGTTATGAAACTTGGGAGTCAAAAAATATATTAATAATCTTAGTGAATCTAGTTTTATTTCAGTTTTCATATTTTGAAATGAATTCTGATGATGCAGGCCATTTGATAGTTTATCAAAAAAATCTTTCAATATAATTCATATTTTTACTTTTTGTAGCAGATCTCTGCCCTTTGAAATTGGAGCTCCACCTTTGTTTTTTGTTTTGGTTGGGAAATTGCTTTCTAAATGTACAATATGGCAATAAAACCAACTAAAATTTATCATGTTTTGAGAAACATCCTTCATGTAATTAAGACATACAGATGTTTGTCATGCTTATTATTTGCTTTACTTTTATTCTGTCATTAAAATATTTCCCAGGATTTTTTTTTTTTTAACTTTAAACTTCATTTTCTTTTCTTTTCTTTCTTTTTTTTTTTTGATTGAGTCTTGTTCTATTGCCTAGGCTGGAGTGTAGTGGCGTGATCTTGGCTCACTGCAACCTCTGCCTCCTGGGTTCAAGCAATTCTCCTGCCTGCCTTGGCCTCCCAAGTTGCTGGAATTACAGGTGTCTGCCATCATGCCAGGCTAATTTTTGAATTCTTAGTAGAGATGGGGTTTCACCATGTTGCCCAGGCTGGTCTTGAACTCATGACCTCAGGTGATCCACCTGCCTTGGCCTCCTAAAGTGCTGAGATTACAGGCGTGAACCACCATGCCCAGCTTCTAGACTTTATTTTCATATTGAGAAGAGGTACTGTTACCAGTAAGTCTCTATTTTGCCTGAGAAATACCAGACTCCGACTTAAAAATGCAATACTAGGGTCTTGATTGGTCTCTCTTTAAGAATAACCTTATTTATGTATTTATTTATTTTTAACAGAAATGGGGTCTTGCTATGTTGCCCAGGCTGGTTTCAAACTTCTGGGTTCAAGTGATATTCCTGCCTCAGCCTCCCAGAGTGCTGGGATTACAGGCATGAGTCATGGTGCCTGGCCTTCTTTTCTTTGTAAATTGATGATTTTATTTTCTGTGAAATTATTTCCTGATTCATTATCTGTAAGTATTTCTCTGAAAGTTATTTTTCTCACCCCCTTTGGACTGTTTAAATTAGTCTCAATAAATATTGTAGATGTATTATATGTTGATAATTGTTCAGGATTGGGGGTTCATACTACCTTCTCTAATTTTCTATATTTTTGAAAGCTCCATGATACCAAAACAATTCATTATACTCAAATAAAAATTTATTTGGCAAAGAGGGAATATGCATGTTTATCAGAGCTTAAGAAAAATTGCCCTAAAGACATTTGAGGGTGATTTTGCTTAGTATAGCTTATAACACATGTAGAATTCAAATATCTCATTACAAAATTAATTTAACTTTATTTTAAGTTCTGGGATACATGTACAGAACATGCAGATTTGTTACATAGGTAAATGTGTGCCATGGTGGTTTGCTGCACCTGTCAACCCATCACCTAGTTATTAGGCCCTACATGCATTAGTTACTTATCCTGATGCTCTCCCTCCCCCGTTTCCCCAATACGCCCTAGTGTGTGTTGTTCCCTTCCCTGTGTCCATGTGTTCTCATTGTTCAGCTCCCACTTATAAGTGAGAACATGTGGTGTTTGGTTGTCTGGTCCTGCATTAGTTTGCTGAGGATAATGGCTTCGAGCTCCATCCATGTCCTTGCAAAAGACATGATGTTGTTCCTTTTTACAGCTGCATAGTATTCCATGAGATATATGTGCCACATTTTCTTTATTCAATCTATGATAGATGGGCATTTGCGTTGATTTCATGTCTTTGCTATTGTGAGTAGTGCTGCAGTGAACATACTTATCCATGTATCTTTACAATAGAATGATTTATATTCCTCTGGGTATATACCCAGTAATAGGATTGCTGGATCAAATGGTATTTCTGGTTCTGAGTCTTTGAGGAATTGCCACACTGTCTTCCATAATGATTGAACTAATTTCATCCCCATCAACAGTGTAAAAGCATTCCTATTTCTCTGCAACCTTGCCAGCATCTGTTGTTTCTTGACTTTTTAATAATTGCCATTCTGACTGGCATGAGATAATATCTCATTGTGGTTTTGATTTACATCAAGTGTCTCATTTTTTACAGCTGAGAAACACTTTATTTAAGGTATTTTATATGGTTTTCTCCCTTTTACAGAATGAAGCAGTGATTCAGAGTGCATATAAAAGCCTCATACAACACTTGGAAGAAAGAAGGATTTCAGCATTAGCACCTCATTTTGAACATTTGAAATGGAATGATATGATGAAAGAGGTATTAACATTTTCATTTCTTTAAATAAAAGTTGGATAGAATTTGATAAATGAGAACCAACTTGTGATTAGGTCAGTCCTTAGACCAGACTAAAGGGTGCCATATACCTCCTTAGTACATGTATACTATCTGAATCTTAGAATGTCATGCTCTCAATGTACTTTGAATTCATCGGATGGCATATGTAATTTTATGTTCATTTCTGGGAGCCATATTTTAAGACGGACTCTGGAAAACTAGAAAGTTATAGTACTTAATGCAACAGTAATGTTTATTTTCCATTATTCAAATTGAGGAGGGCTCTAAGATATCATTTGCCATATAAACAGTCAAAATGTGAAATTAATTATACCTTAAATCTAATTTTCTGATGATCTTCTCAAACTGTGCTTTATACTACTGTTTATCATGATGGATTACTAAGCACCTCTTTCTTGTTTTTTTTTTCTGATTCTCAAATGGTAAAAGATAGTTGCATGAGAAAGTTTGGAAAAAACAGAAAAGTAGTAAGAATATCCATAATTCCACTTCTTGATATTAGCATTTTGACGTATATTTTTATGTAGCTGAGGACATACTCTCTCTGTGTGTGTGTGTGTGTGTGTGTGTGTGTGTGTGTGTAGTTTATATATGTGTTTTTGGTGTTTTTTCTTATTTTTTCAGACAAGGCCTCACTCTGTTGCCTAGTCTGGAGTACAGTGGCACAATCATGGATCACTGCAGCCTTGACCTCCCAGGCTCAAGTGATCCTCCCACCTCAGCCTCCTGAGTAGCTGGACCCACAGGCATATGCCACTATGCCTGCCTAATACTTCATTTTTATTTTATATAGAGATGGTGTCTCACTTTGTTACCCAGGCTGGTCTTGAACTCCTGGGCTCAAGTGCTCCTCCTACCTTGGCCTCCCAAATTCTTGGGATTATAGCTGTGAGCCACCATTCCCAGACTGTATATATATTTTTAGTGTACATTTCGTTAAGATTAGTACATTTTTTTGTCATTAAGAAGTTTTCATAAATGTAATATCTAATGAGTGCATTACATTTTCTTAATGCTAGACACTTAAATTACTTCAAAATTTTGGTGGATATAAATAATGTTATAATGAACATTTTGATGTATACATTTTTTGTATACATATTGGATTATTATTCTGCTATGCTAAATTCCCAGAAATTCAAAACTGGATCATAAGGCATGAACATATTTAATGATCTTGATGGATGTTGTCAAAGAGCTTTGCAGAAATTCTATATCTACCTGTACTTTCATCTTTAATCTGTCAGAGAAGTGACTCACTGCACAGTTTTCAATGTTGCATGATATTATTTTTAAAATTTTGATATTATTGATATTTATAACAAGCTAATTATTGTTTTAACGTATATTTATCTGATTTTTAGTAAAATGGAAATATTTCATTTTTATTAATAATCTATTTCCTCCTTTGTGAATCAGTCGTTCATGTTTTACTAAATCTTAATTTCTTAGAGTTATTTATTTCCTTACATATTTAGGTTTTCATGTTTCTCTGCCATATTGATTGTAATTATTTTTTAATTTTCTATCATTAAAATTATACATTTTTAAACTAAACATTTAAAGTTCTGTTTAGTCAAATCTATACAGTCATTTTCTTTATGTTTCTTACAAGAGCACTTCTGAGTAAAAGAATATTTCTAAATAATTTGACATTTGAAGAAATTTCTCTTTTGATAGGCGTGTCAGACTCTATTTCTGCTTCAGTGCCTATGGCCAGAAGGATCGGACATCCAGCGTGTTCTCTGTGTCACGTCATGTTCACTGTCCTTGAGAATGTACCATCGCATCTTAGTAAGTAAAAAGAAGGCAGCCGCCGGGCAGAAAGGTATAACTGTCGTTCATCAGGTGTTACTGGTGTAACTTCACTGGTGGCATCAGGTTCTCCACTGTTGACATACTCTTGGTTTCTGATGGCCATTTTCTTCATTCGGAATTTAGCTCCTTCCCACACCAAGTTACATGTATTAAATAACAAAAAAGAGAGAACAATTAGAATCGGTATAGATAAGAAAATATTATGTTATATAATTTAGTGTTTTTCTTAAAATACAATGTACGGTAAGTTTTATCTGGTGTTTCGCTTAGTAGTTATTTAGCCCAGTTCTAACAAACAGAGAAAGTGACGAGGAAGAAAAGAAACAAATTGGAGGACGGGCCCCCCTGTATGCTGTGTTTCAGGCTCTCTGTGTTACCTGACACCATGTAATCTTACAACAACTTTTCAGTAGAGCAATGATCCCTCTCTCCTGTCGATTCAAGACTTTGAGACCGAGACTTCCCTAACCTACCTAAAATCACATGGTAAAAGGCAGCCTGGATTTTGACTAGGATGGTTGGCTCCACAGCTTGTAATGATTCTGCTCTGTTAAGCTGTGTATTTAAAAGAACGGTTCTGTTGTTGTTTATTAGTATCACTGAGACTATAGAGAACCTGAGTTTGTATAATTGTTTTCAGCTTATAGGGCCCTTTAGGAATCTTGAGGAACATGGATTTTCCGCTCTACTATATGCATCCCTGCTTGCATAAGTACACACACATGCACACACACACACACACACACACAAAGTTTGTATGCAGTCTAGATATCGATGTGTTTCAGGCTGAAAAACTCTGTTCTTAAAACAAACAGCAATAAAAGAAATAGGAAAAAAAAAGAGAAAGAAAAAGAAAGAAAAAATGTGACTGTACAGGGCTCAAGAAGTTAGTATTCTACAGGAGAAAACTGTCCATTTCTTAAATCTATCAGTGTGATATACTTTGTGCATGGTAACACATGCCAAAAATAAATATATTTGGGGAGAGAGAAGAAATAGACAGGATATCTACCCCTATTGATCACACATATCTTGGAAGGCAATTTTAATGTCCCTTTGAAATAACTAGAGAAATTTCAGACCTCTAGTCTGAACCACCAACTCAACATTTTCACTTGGATTTGTAATAGACATCTCAAATTTAGGATTTCTGGAACCAAACTCCCCAAACCTGCTCCTGCCTCACTCTTCTCCATCCCAACAAATGACAACAACACCCTTCTAGTTGCTTGAAAACAAACAAACAAACAAAAAAACAAACAAACAAAAAACCAAAAAAAACCTTAACTCTTCAGGAGCACCATAGAGAATGGAGAGAGCCGTGAGCATTTTGTGCTTCTTCCTTCTTGATTCTTTCCTTAGTTTGAATTTCCCATCTTTGATTTTCTCTTGACTGATAACACATTTATTAATTCACTTAGCTAAGGATATTGATTGTCCAATGTGTTCTAATAGCTGCTTTCAACCTACAGAGCTGGGATGTTATGAAGTCTAGCTAATAATAGGTAACACTTAGGGCTTACTATGTATTGGTGATATTCTAGATATTTCACGTGTCTAATCTCATTTAGTTTTTCCAGAAACCCTATGAGAAAGTGTACTGTTACTATCCTGATTTTTTATATATAGGAGAACTGACTCATGCAGTGTCTTGACTGGAGTCAATTTTCAGAGCCCAGATCCTGAATTATTGTGCAATAGTCGTTTTAATGTAGGAGACAGAGCACTCCAATATTTTAATTTAGTATGTAATACAGTAGACCTTAGCTATGTAGATTTCTCTAAAATTGTGACCTTGAATACTTTAATTTTTGAAGATAAATAGTAAAAAATGAAGAACTTAAAAACTTTACATTATTTCAGCATGATTGTCAGAATTTTAAGGGCATACTTAAAAATGATAATTACCTTAATATATTCACTTTTATGCTATGCTGAAGATGTGCTGTGAGTGGGAGTGTGAATAGCACAGATCATAGGGTTCTGGGTATAAAAGTTGATTTCTCATAAAAGTTCATATTGATTAATTTGCTTCTTTCTTACATGAGTTAGAGATGGATAGGGACCACAATCTCATTTGAATCTCCTTACTGTACTTTACTAATTGTTTTTGGAAAAATATTTTCATATGACCATGCATGATGTTTTTAGTAGTTCTAAGTTTAAACAAATGAACATATTGAACCCAAATCAGTCTCCTTGTAATTTCAGTTATCCCTAATTTTGCTCTATGAAGATACCCAGATTAAGTTTTTTTTTAACCTTCCATGTGATGACCCTTTATATGTTCGTAAATAGTTCTGAAGTCTGCCACAGGAGGTGAAACTTGACCATTTCCTTCCCCGATTTCTCATTCAATATGTTTTACAGATAGATTGCCATCCGGGATTTCTCACCCTGAACCTGCCATGGGTTTGTGGAAATTATTCTTCACTCTCTGAAATGACAGAGCATTTTACATGGGACTCTGTCAATGCTCAGACCTCTGGGTCAGGGACTTCCTTTGCTGCCGGCTCATGTAAAGTCCAGCTTCACTGAAAATCCTAGGAAATGCATTATGTGAACTACTAAGCCTGGAGCTTTCCCTCCCTCTTACCTACTTCTGTATCAGTGCAGCCAGATTTTGTGTATGCGGAAGGGGACTTTCTCACAAATGTAGATGTAAAACTTTGAAGATATGTATCTTCATGGAGTGCCTATTTCAATGCCATTTCACAGCGTGACATTGTGGCTGTTCTCATCTTCTTTATTGTACGCAGGTGCACAGTAATTGCCTATCCCTGCAGGAGGTGGAAGATTTCTGCAGACTGCGTTGCCTCTGTGTGGCTTTTCAACTCCATTTACCCCTTTCTCAGAGAGCTTGTTCTCGAGTCATCACATACTCTTGGCTTTGGGACAGTGATTCTTTCTTAAAAATGGTAAACATATTTTGTTTATTTTTTGTCTGAACGTGAGAGGTGAAAACCACGATCACCTTTAAAACAAGAGTTATATTGGAATAATGCCAGATCTAATTAGCTGATCAGTCAAGGTCCTATTTTCAACAACTTCTATTTTTGGTAGTGTAATGAGGAAAACCACAATATATCTGTTTCACAGAAGCATGAGAGCCTTCCTGTTTTTCCCTCGTATCTCTGATGAGATCTTGTTTTTGTATAATCAGTCATAGAAAATTGATTGATACTGTGTTCTCTTTGTAGAGAAACTCAGGAAAAGTGTTTATGTGTTTATTTTTTCTGTTTATAATAAAAGCGTATTAAAGGAAAGTTAAAAATTGAAGCAAAATTGATAATATGTATTCCTAACCCACTGCTCAAATTAATACTGTTAACTGTTAATATTTTGGTTTAATTTTCTTCGTTTTTTATTTTAGGGCATAGTTTTTGTTTTGGTTGCAATCATACAATATATGCTACATATTATTTTATTGTAAAAGTATTTTCACTTTTGGTTAGCATAATTTTTTAAATGTTTAATTTTTGTGAGTACATAGTAGTTGTACATCCTCATTGCGTGTGTGAGATACTTTGCTACAGGCATGCGATGCCTACTAATCACATCGTGGAGAACGGGGTGTCCATTCACCCAGGCTGGTTAGTATAATTATTATGGCTACTAAATATGTTTGAGTGATCATATTGTAGTTTACTTAATCATATCTCTGTCAAGGGACATTAGGATCATTTGAAGCTTTTGTATCGTAAATGCTACTGGCCTTGAGGGATTTTGTGTTTAAAGTTTTCCTTTTAATTTGTAATGAACTACTTTGAATAGATTTTCTGAAATGGGAAAAGAGATGATAAGCCAAAAAGGTGTGGAGAATTTGAGGATCTTGATAGATACTGTCAAATTGTTATCAAAGACATTTTAAAACCAGTCTGTCAGGCAGCCAGTCCACACACGTTTATTCAGTGCATATTCACTGTGATCAGCACCAAGGAAGGAGTTGAGAGAAATACAAACTCTTATCTCTTCTTTTTCCATGGAATTTCAGTTTGCATTATTGAATAAACAGTAAAATGATTCCAAAGGTGCTGATGGATATGAAGGAGGGACTAACGAAGTTTTGGAAACTGATGATTAAGAGACACAACCCAGTCTGGAAAGGCTGACCTCTCTGAAGGGTGAAGAGAAGTGAAATGACTCATGTTCTGAAGGATGAGTAATAGTTAGCTGGGGGAAGGGAAGAGCAAAAGGTTTTCAAGAGAGGAAGTAGCACTTGCGAATGCCCCAAGGAGCTGAGATACGTTTAGTGTGACTAGAGAGGAGAAAAGCTGATGAAGCTGAGGGGGTAGAAGAAAACTCAATATAGTACTTGTTGGCTTTGTTAAGGACTTAGGAAATCCTAAGGGTAGTGAGAAGTGATTGAAGGGTTTCAAGCTGAAATTGACACTTTTGTTTAAAGGTTCTTTGGCTGAAGTGCATAGAGTGCATTGTGGACATCCAAATATAGACATGAGGAAACCGCCCCGGTGATCACATGGTGATGATGCTAACATGGCTAAAATGTTGGTGGCAATAGGAACAAATAGAAGTCGAAAATGCAAGAGTTCTTTAGTTCTTCAAGGCTTTGAAGCTGACAGGGTTAAGGAATAGGCTATGAGGCAGAAGGGAGAAGGAAGAGTCAAAGATGACTTTCTGGTTTCTGGCTAGGCCAACTGTGTGAATGCTGCCACTGTAAGAAGAACATTCTGAGGAGGAAAATAATGAATTTGGGAAATAGTGAGTTTGAGATGGTGGCAATGAGACTTCCAAAGGAAATACCTAAAAGGCAGTTTCAGTATTCTTTGGACTGGGAATAAAAATTTGGATCAGATATTTCAAAAAGAAGGGAATGGTTTATTAGTGTTAAATTCTGAAGATAATATGAGAATGCTGACAGAAAATTCAGTGACTTTAATGGCATGAAAGTCAAGGCCAGTTATTATTACTGTTTTGAGACAAGGTCTTGCTCTGTTGCCCAGACTGGAGTGCTGTAGCATGACCATAGCTCACTGCAGCCTCAACCCCCCAGGCTCAAGTGATCCTCCCACCTTAGCCTCCCTAATAGATGGGACTATAGGCACACGCCACCATGCCTGGCTAATTTTATTTTTTGTAGAGGCAAGGTCTGGTCATGTTGCCAAGGCTGGTCTCGAATGCCTGGGCTCAAACAATCCTCCTGCCTCAGCCTCACAAAGTGTTGGGATTATAGGCATGAGCCATGGTACCTAGCCTACGCTAGTTATTATTAAGAGCTGTTTTGGTAGAGTGATGGGGTACAAAATCTATGGAATATTCAAAACTAATGAGTGGATGGTTATAAAATAAAGGTAGTGGAGGCAACTCTTTCCTTGAAGTTGGTCTTAGTTCATCTGTAATCTTTTTTTTTTTTTTTTTTTTTTAGGGAGACCAGAGTTTTATCATTACTCAATTCAGTCTCCCCTGAGCGTTTGGAGATCGGAGTTTTTAAGGACAACTTGGTGGGTAGGGGGAAGCCAGTGAGCCCAGAGTGCTGATTGGTCAGGTCAGAGATGAAATCATAGGGCGTTGAAGCTGTCTTATTGCACTGAGTCAGTTCCTGGATGGGGGCCACAAGATCAGATGACTCAGTTTAGGCTGATGTCAGCTGATCTATCAAGTGAAGGGTCTGCAAAGTATCTCAAGTGCTGGTTTAGGTTTTACAATAGTGATTTTATCCCCAGGAGGGATACTGGGAAGGGTCAGAATCTTGTAGCCTCTAGCTGCATGACTTCTAAGCCATAATTTCTAATCTTTTGACTAATTTGTTAGTCCTCCAAGGGCAGTCTAGTCCCCAGGAACGAAGGGGGTTTGTTTTGAGAAAGGGCTGTTATTATCTTTGTTTCAAACTATAAACTGTAAGCTAAGTTCCTTCCAAAGATAGTTATAGTTCAGCCTATACCCAGGAATGAACAAGAACAACTTGGAGGTTAGAAGCAAGGTAGAATTCGTTAAGTCAGATCTCTTTCACCATCTCAGTCATAGTTTTGCAATGGTGGTTTCGATCCCTCCTTTTGGGTTTTAAAACATCTTAATCTTAAGGTCTTGGCTAAAGAAGATGGAAAAAGGCAAAGACTGCTCTAACTTCTTCCTGCTCACCAGGGGTGTAGTGGGGGTAGGTGTTGACCCCAAAGTGAGAGAAAAGGAATTATTTGCAACTGTCTGAATGTACTTATGCAAGCCTGGCTGGGATTCCAGGACCTACATGACAAAGGTGTTAGTATTGTCATCTATAGTTTTAGTACCACATTAAGGGAACAGCGTACTATAAGGTAAATTATGAGTACTAGGATAAGCAGTGCAATTCCCAGTTTTAAAAGTAAAGACATGAAACCATTAGTCTGGAGACTTATAGACTACCGTCTGTAATCTTTGTGGTCGTAATGACTTTATCATTCCACCCAGAAATGTCCCTTGTGACCTACCTTACAGGGGGTTAACCATGAGTATGAAATTATTCCATGACTTCCTGCTAATAATGTTTTATTTTTAATTTTCAGAACAAGTGGTGTGAACATTTCATTTTAAGCAACTTAAACGTTTTGGGATGCTGGAATCTGAATTTAAATCATGTTTCTGATTTGTATGATGAACAACTGTTAAAGAATATTGCCTTTTACTATGAATTTGAAAGTACTGAAGGTAGTACCTTAATATGTATTAACATAATATCATAAACAAATTACATAAAACCCTTATAAGTTTTCCAGTACATACCACAGCAACATTTTTGTTTCTTGAAAACCTTTGTTTGTGTGTGTACATACTTTTTACGTATTTTATTTTTACTTCACTTAATAGCATTTGAAAATGAGTTTAATAGCATTTGAAAATGAGAATATGACATAATATTAAGTTATATTTTTATTTAAGTGGTAGATGCATATTTTATAACACTTACTGTAATTAATATAATCCTTTCACTATTTTTGAACACTTAAGGATGTATTGCATTTTTCCTAAAAATAAATAAAACTGCATTTTGGTACATACATAATTTTTGCCTTCCTTTGAATATTTTTATAGAGTAAGTTATCTAGAGTGGCTTACATAGTCAGAGAATAATAAAACATCTCAAAACATATCTTTCCTGAATGAACATTGTTGGAGTTTGTTGGGCTTCTGGCATTTAATTCCCTTAGATGACAAACATTTGAATAAACTCACTGCATAAAACGTAGCAAATTTTACTAGTTTTAACAAAATTCTCACCTTCTCCATATTCTGTAAACTCTTTAAAAACTTGTTTTTAAATTAGTTTTTAAAGGTGCAAGCTTATATGTAGCGTATTGTTCTTCATTATTTTAGGAAATAATTATATATTTGTCATTAGCATTATTTAATAAGGACTATGATTAAAACGGTGATGTTCCATTGTTAATTTTTGTTTTTAGCAGGGGGAGGGTATCTCAGTTGCCCAGATGGCCTTGAACTCTTGGGCTCAAGTGATCCTCCTGCTTCAGCCTCCTGAGTAGCTGGAACCACAGGCCCATGTCACAGGAACTGGTTCTGCATTATATTTAAAGAGAAAATGACTTTTAAAAACTACTGTCATAGTGTCATGACTAATTTTCATGCAAATGTGTAACTCACTCTAAGTTTCCGTATCTGATCATCTTCCCAGAGCTCTATGAATTTATTCAAAAAAGATGCTCTGTGCGTGTCTGCGTGTGTATGACTTTTCAGATTTTAATATTTTTTATTGTTATGCAGAACCACATTTGAATTTGGGAGATTCCATTAGGAGGGATTATGAACACCTGTGGAATATTGTGTCACACCTGGTTAAAGAATTTGATGTTGGAAAGTGTTTTCCTCTGAGAACAACAAGAAGACCTTTTCTTGGACAAAAGAACTCAGTCATTCAAGGTATTAAATGGGTAAATTATAGTGGAACAAAAGCATGTTTTTCCTGAACAACTTTTAGAAGCTGTAATAATTCAATTGTTCCAAGTGTGAATAATTTTCCTTCACTGTGCTTTCTTGTTTACCTCTTAATTGAGGTTTAAGATACTTATAATAAGGTGGTTAAAGTAAACCAGTGTGCACAGTAAAGTCTGGTGAAATTTTACACAGATATATACATCTGTGTGATAACCACCCAGATCAAGAGAGAGGCCATTTCTAGCACCTTAAGAGAAAGTTCGTCATGCCACTTCCCAATCCATCCTCCCGCTCCTGTCATCTCTTTCACAGACTTCAATACAGTTTCTTAGTTTTGTCTGCTTTGAACTTTGTTGGGATGGAATCGTATAGTATATATTCTTTCTATTTTTTTTTTTCTGTCAGTATAATGTCTGAGACATTCCTGCCTGTTGCATTTACCATTATGCTTAAAAGTTATTGCTGTGAACTGTCTCTTTGTATGAATATATTACACTCTGTCCATTTGGAGCATTTCCTAACTATTGGCGACTGAATTGTTGAAGAAGCAGTAAAATGATTACAAAGCTGCTGATGGATATGAAGGAGGAGCTAATGAATGCTGTGGAAACTAAAGCTTAAGAGACACAACCCAGTCTGGAAAGGTTGACCTCTGAAGAAGTGAAGAGAAGTGAAATGAGTCATGGTCTGAAGGATGAATAATAGTTCGCTGGGGGAAGGGAAGAGCAAAAGGATTTCCTGAGGGGACATGGCACTTTAGAATTCCCCAAGGGGCTGAGATATGTTTAGTGTAACCAGAGAGGAGAAAAGCTGATGAAACTGAGTAGGGGGTACTTGTTGGCTCTGTTAAGGACTTAGGAAATTATAAGAGTAATGAGAAGTGATTGAAGGGTAAAACTGTTATGAATATTCTTACATATAACTTTAGGTAGATACATGCATTTATTCACTTCAAGTATATACATAGAAATGCAGCTTTATGAACTGCTGTCCAAATATTTTCTAAAGTGATAGTTCCAAGTTAAACTCCTACCTTCCATGTGGGCGTTTTGGAATTTTAGAATTGCTTCCCAGCCTTGTCAATCTCCTTTTTTTTTTTTTTTTTAATGAGACAGAGTGTCACTCTGTTGCCCAGGCTGGAGTGCAGAGGCATCATCATAGCTCACTGTAACCTTGAACTCCTGGCCTCAAGCAAACCTTCCACCTCTGCCTCCCAAACTGCTGCGATTACAGGTGTATGCCCAGCCTACTGTTAGTCTTTTTTATTTTGGCCATTCTAATGGGTGCGTGGAGGTAGCTCATTGTGGTTTTAATTTGCATTTTCTTGGACTTTTCATCTGTTATTGGCCATTTGAATATCCTCTTGTGAAATGCCTGCTTGTCTTTTGTCCATTTATAAAATATAGGTCATGAGTATTTCACAAGTCTGTGATTGATCTTGAATTTACTTTTGTATGGGGTGAGAGAGGGGTTATTTCTTCGCCCTCTGTTCTCTTTCATAAGTTTATCCTTGAGCCTTGTTTATCCTTGAGCTAATATAAAAGTTGATTATAGTAGTTCTGTAAGAAACTTTGGTTTTGGTAGTGTAAGTGCTCCAACTTTGTTCTTTTGAAGATTGTTTAGTTTATTCTGAGTCCTTTGCATTTTCATTTAAATTTTATAATTGGCTTGTTAATTTTTAATAATAACTTGCTGACATGTTGATTATTGTCGTATTGAGTCGAAGACCCATTTGGGAAGTGTATCAGTTATTTTTCTACCAGATAAATAGAACTAGTAGGATACATATATTAAGAGATTTATTGCAGGGAATTGCCTTACCTGATTATAGGGACTGGCTCGGCAAGTCCAAAATTTATAGGGCAAGTCTTAAGGAAGGACAGGCTGGAACTTTGGGGCATGAGCTGAAGCTGCAGGTCACAGGTGGAATTTATTCTACTTCAGGGAAACCTCAATTCTGCACTCAGGGACTTTGAGATGATTGGATCAGGCTCATCTAGATTATCTAGGATAGTCTTCTTAAAGTAAATCGATTGTAGTCTTTAAGCCCATCTACAAATACCTTTACAACAACAAACAGATTTGTGTTTGATTGGATAACTAGGGAACTATAGGCTAATGAAGTTGACACCTAAAACTGACCATTTCAGTCTACCTCTTGTCATCTGAGCACCCGTATACATATCCTTAAACCATACTTAATCTCCCAATAAAGGCACTAACAAAATCACACTTGTGCTTAACATGATACAACTCTCCTGCGTACAAGCAACAACATGTTAACTCTTCCTTCAAAAGATAACGCTAAGTTCTTGGGCGATTTTCACTCTTCTACTTTGATATCCTATAACCTAATACTGTGATACAAAGCATACTTTTATGACTACATTGTATGTAAACTGATAAAAGAAGAAAACAAAAATGTCTGCTTAATATATATATTTTCAAGACAAAATAAGGAAGAAATGCCCCTAACTATTACAGTCCTCATTTCTGCAACTGGTCACATGGTCATAGCTGGTATTTATGACTGCCTCCTCCTCCCATTACCTATTCCCTATACCCTTTGCACCAGCAAGCACCTAAGCTGGTTATGGATCTTTGCCTGAGGTCCTCCTTTTCCAGGGCCGCTGTCACAAAGCACCACAAGCTGGTGGCTTACAGCAACAGAAGTTTATTCTCTTACAGGTCTGGAGGTTAATGTCTGAAATCAAATTGTCTACAAAATTGGTTTTTTGTGGAGGGTCTGATTTAAAAGCCAAACTGTTCATGGAAAAACTAAACTTTGTAAAATATTTCAAAGAGGTTTATTCTGAGCTCTGTGGGTGACTGTGGCCTGGGGAAAGCACAATCCCAAGAAGTCTTGAGTAAGTGGCCCTGAGGTGGTTGGGTTACAGTTTGGTTTTATACATTTCAGGGAGGCAGGAGTTACAGGCAAAGACATAAATTAATACATGGGAGGTATACACTGACCCCAAAAGGCAGGATATCTTGAAGCAGGAGCTTACAGATTATAGGTAGATTTGGAGATGATTTCATTTGCAATTGTTTAAAGGAACAAAGCCTTGTCTAAAAACTTGGGGCCAGGCGCTGTGTCTCAGGCCTGTAATCCCAGGACTTTGGGAGGCCGAGGTAGGCAGATCACAAGGTCAGGAGATCAAGACCATCTGTCTAACAGTGAAATCCCGTCTCTACTAAAAATACAAAAAATTATCTGGTCATGGTGGCATGTGCCTGTAATCCCAGCTACTTGGGAAGCAGAGGCAGGAGAATCACTTGAACCTGGGAGGCGGAGGTAGCAGTGAGCTGAGATCGCACCACTGCACTCCAGCCTGGGTGACAGAGTGAGACTCCATCTCAAAAAACAAAACAAACAAACAAACAAAAAACTTGGAGTTAGCAGAAGGGTTTAAGTTAAGACCAGGAGTCTGCTCATCATCATGTGATGTTCTGCCAGAGTCAGGTTTTCAGAGCACGTCATGGTATACTGAGTCATAGTGGCCTGTAGGGCGCATAATGTCACCTTGGGCCTGGCCTTAGGTCTTGTTCATGATCTTATTGCCACAAAGAGTCTGTTCTGTCAGTCTTACAATCTCTATTTTAACATTAATGCTAGTCAGTTTTTGTGTCTAAACCGCAAAAGGGAGAGGGGTGTATAGTGAGGCCTATCTGACTTCCCTTTGCATCGTGGCTCAGAACTCAGTTTTAAAGGTTTCTCTGGGGGTAACCTTGGCCATTAGGGGATCCATTCAGTTATTTGTGGGGGTTGGGCTTTGAATTTTATTTTAAATTTACAGTCCCACGCCTCTCTCTCAGTTTCTGGCGGCTGCTGGCAATCCTTGGTGTTCCTTGGCTTGTAGATGCATCGCTTTCATCTCTGCCTCTCCCTTTACATAGTGTTCTCCTTCTCTCTGTGTGTTCCCTCTGGGTCTGTGTGCAAGATTCTCTGTTCTTATAAGAATACCAGTTATTACATTAGGCCTCACCCTAATCCAGAATAACCTTATCTTAACTTGATTTCATCTGCAAAGACCCTATTTCAAAATAAGGTCACATTCACAGATAGCGGTAATTAGGACTTGAACATGTCTCTTCAAAGAACACAGTCCAGTCCAATCCTTTGTTCCTTAAGGGTATGGACCCATAGAGTACTGTTTGCATTGGGTTGTTGTAGTTTTCCATGGACACTAATCACATGGCATGGTAGTACGAAGGGATGTACTACGGGATCCTTAAGGGATCGCCTGTATTCTGGACATACTTTTTCTTTCCCCTCCATTGAGTAGTAGCAGCCCGATGTCCCCTTGAGAATCAGGATCAATCATAGCAGCCAGCACAATAACCCTTTCCTTTGTCTGTTGATTCAGAGGCACAAGGAATTCAAAATGGCAAGATGGCAGTCCTAACTTCTAGTTCAACAGAATCATTGTGTCTCCTGGTGGAAATGTTCCTCTCTTTGGAACTAAGATCTCTAAACAGACAGATCATAGGGTTGCCAGAACAGATAGCAGAAATTTTGCTAGCATATCACTTAGGAGTAATAGTTTGTGGAGTCATCCCTTTTCTATCTCTGGAATCCTGAATTTGTGAATTATGCCTATAATTCACACACAACACTATATATTGGACACTAATTCAGAGCAGTTACAGCCTTCTGGAGAACGTTGCCCCAGCCTTCAAAGTATTTCCACCTAGCTCACACTGTAACTGTGTCTCTAAAAGGCTGTTAGACTATTCTACTGAGGCAGCTGCTTCAGGATGATGGAGAATATGGTAAGACCTGTGCATTCCATGAACATAGACCCACCTCCACACCTCATTTTCTGTAAAGTGAGCTCCTCGATCAGAAACCATATTGTGTGAAACACCAAGATTGTGGATAAGGGTTCTGTAAGTCCAAGGATGGTATTTTTGGTAGAAGCATTGCATGCTGGGAAGGTAACTATATCCAGAGTAACTGTCTATTCTGGAGGGAATGACTCCTTTCATGAGGGAAGCAATCTAATATAATCAGCCTGCAATTGTGTCAGCCTGGACGTGTTGCAGGGCCTTCTCTTATTCTTGGCTCCAATAAGAACTAGCAGCTTTTCAGGTCACTTGATAAATAAGCCAGAATAGCACACCTAAGTGAGAAATATGTTGCCTTCCAAATTCACAAAGGCCCCCCAGGCATTATACTTTATTTTTTATTGTAGGAGGGGGCCAGATGCAACAACTCTCCTTCTCCTGAGAAAGGATATCTTGATATACCCCACACAACTGGATTTCTACAAGTTATGCAGAGGTGGAACATCCTTGAATTTTTGTTCCATTCATTTTCCACCATCAACAAATTTTGCTGAGATGGAAATTCTCTGAATTTTTGCTGAATTTATTTCCCATCTTTGACATACAAATGTCTTATTGGTATGTCAAGTAGTGTCTACTTTTTATTCACTGGATCCGAGCAGCGTAATATCAACTATGTGATGGAGCAGTGAGATGCTTTGTGGAAGAAAACATTTTCTTCCAGAAAAATTCCCTGGGGGCTAAATTATGACATAGGGCTAGGTTAGGACAGTGCAGGTGTATTTTTCTGGCCTTCCCAGCTGAAAGTAAAGGGTTCCTGGTGGTCTTTATTAACAGGAATGGAGAAAAAAAGCATTTGCCAGCTCGATAGCTGCGTACCAGGTACCAGGAGTTGTATTATTTTGCTCAAACAATGAAACCAACCCTGGAACAGCAGCTGCAGTTGGAGTCATCATAGGGTTAAATTTACAGGAATCTCTTGGCAGTTTCTAGAATCCGTCTGTCTTTCTGCATAGGCCAAATAGTCACGTTGAATGTGGATGTGAGGAAAATCACCACTCCTGTATTATTCAAGTCTTTAATGGTGGCGTTAATCTCTGCAATCCCTGCAGGAATGCAGTATTACTTTTGGCTTACGATTTTTCTAAGTATAGACAGTTCTAGTGGCTACAATAAGCCCTCGTTCCATAGGTCAAGGAACCAACCTGGGGATTTGTTGAGTTGCTGGGTATGTCTGTCCCAGTTACACATTCTGAAACTGGTGAAATAACCACACAGTAGATTCAGGGACCCACTGTGAGATGAACTTGAGAGAAAACTTCATGAGTCACCTGACGCTCCACAAGCCCTTACTGACGGTGGGGTGGGCGGTTGGGGGCACAGTGACATTCTGGGTCGCCTGGAATTAGTGCCAGTTCAGAATCAGTATCCAGTAATCCCCTGAAGTCAGATGATTTCCCCTTCTCCAGTGGACAGTCACTCTGATAAATAGCAGTAGGTCCCTTTGAGGATGACTGAAGAAAGATGAACAGTATGAGTTTGGGCAGTGGAGCAGGGTCCTCCTTCAAAGGGACTCAGCCTTCTCTCCAATCAAGGGATTCTGGGTCTGTAACGGGGCTTAAGTTTAAGAACTGATTAGGAGCCATGACTGGTGATTTAAGTTCAGCATTTGTTCACTTTCCTTAGAACTCTTTCTCTTATACAGATCAATTTAGAATTTAGTGGAATGCCTATCTATTGTTTTTTTCTAGGAACGCTAAGACCAGCTAGCCAATGCCGTAGGTTTCTGTGAATCAGACTATTCAGATTACTGCTTTGACTTTGCCGTCCATTATGGTAACCATAACTACCTTATCTTTAGCGATTAAGTGCTGCCACTTGCCCCCTGCCACCCCAGGATTGAATTATCCCTGTTGCATTTAGGGAACCCAGTTTACTGGTAGCATTTCCCACTGCAATTTCTGACTTACACAGTAGAGTAACCATGGAGCTATTCCAGAATTCTGGGGTTCCCCTTACAATTTTATTTCTCACAGTTGTGGTGGAAGGTGTGTCCTCTGCACCCTTATGGATTGAGTGAGCAGATCTTACATGAGAAGTCACTCTGGGCCGGGCGCGGTGGCTCAAGCCTGTAATCCCAGCACTTTGGGAGGCCGAGACGGGCGGATCACGAGGTCAGGAGATCGAGACCATCCTGGCTAACACGGTGAAACCCCGTCTCTACTAAAAATACAAAAAACTAGCCGGGCGAGGTGGCGGGCGCCCGTAGTCTCAGCTACTCGGGAGGCTGAGGCCGGAGAATGGCGTGAACCCAGGAGGCGGAGCTTGCAGTGAGCTGAGATCCGGCCACTGCACTCCAGCCTGGGTGGCAGAGCGAGACTCCGCCTCAAAAAAAAAAAAAAAAGAGAAGTCACTCTGACCTTCCAATCTCTCTAAGCCTTTGGATACCTTAGGTCAATCACATGTCCAACTGGAGTTTCAGAAGCAGACAATAGAGACATCAGAGGAAGAAATATCCATAGATAATGACTGAAAATATTTTTTTTTCTGATTTAATGAAAGACACAAATACCTGGAGTTAGGATGCAGAAATGAGTCTCATATAGGACATACACATATACACATTCACGCAGCTATGCCCACAACACACACACACACACACACACACACACACACACACACACACCCCCAACTAGACACATTGTAGTGTAACCGCAGCATACCAAAAACGGAGTTCTCTTAAGAATTAGAAAGAAAACAGTTACCTACAAAGACATAAAAGTTAAATTGCTAGTAGACTTCTCCACAATAGCAGTGAACACAAGATGGTAATGAAATAATATCTTTTAAGTAATGAGGCAAAATAATGGTTGTTGGGGGATAGTATAACCAGCATAAGTATAACTTATGAATGAGGAAATAATATAGATATTTTCAGATGCACAAGAACTGAGTTAACTAGCATCATATCCTCATTAAAAATATTTGTATATGATACAATTCAGGAAGAAGGAAATAGTCCCAAGGGAAAGTGAGAGATGCAAGAGGAATGCAAGTGGGAATTGTGGATACATTGGCAGACGGATATTGCCCAGAATTTAGGAATGAGGAAGGAGAAGGATTGTATTTTTTCTTCTATAGTTTTGAACAAAGTTAAATTTAAAAATTCTTTAGTCAAAGCTAAATTTAAAAATTACTCTAAAGAATATTTGGTGATACATAAAATACTTGGATTATTAATTTTTTCCTATTTTTGTCATTTAATTTTCGTGGAGACTTTTATGTAGGTGAATTCTGAGTGATGCTTCTTTTTTCAAGTGCTGTTATTACTATACTGTGACTCATTATTCATGTTGTGAAATAATAAAAAAGAATAAGTATTTGGAAATGGAAAACCTACATGTTCATCTATCTGGTGATCTGTTACTATCTACATACATATATAAATGACTATATACTAATTTTTAACATACTGGCTTGTTATAACATGTTTGCTTTGAGGAATATCTCATTTGGAAGCTCTAACTTGGTAAACTTTAATAAAATTTATATAAAATATTGTGCATTTGAAATTTTAAAAATAATGTTCAAAATTCATATTGGGTAGTTACACCTTTCCTCTCAAATTTGTATTTGTTTTCAGAAATCTCCTTGGAAAAGATGCCTAGTGTGGGTTTTATTCCAATGACATCTTCTGTAATTGATGAGTTTGTTGGAGATATGATGAAGGATTTACCTATTCTAAAGAGGTATAGAGTTAACGAAGTACCTGATTTAGTGCCATTAACTCTAAAATACTAGTGAAATGAATGACTCATCAAAATGTCTGTGTAATATATCATATCAGGATATGGTAAATTCTATATAATATGGCTATAATACATTTAAGTGATTGTAACATCTAGTATGGCAATATGATTATATAAAAATCTATGTTATTTTGAACATACAATAAAATTACTTCAGCTATAAAGTTTACTACATAGTTGTTGATATAGATGTGACTGTTACAAGAATGACAGAAATTCAGGGGTTTTATGTCTCTGAGATTTTGTGACCCATATTATATCACAAAAATAGAAAAAGAGATTTTTTGATTTCTATATTATAGCCTGAAGTTTGTGCTAAACTTTGAAAAATCTAAAATTTTAAAAAAATTATTTATTTATTTTTACAGTGATGATCCAGTTGTTCCTTCACAGTTTAAAGAAAAGACATCTGATGAACTTTTGCACTGGCATGCTCAAAGACTCGTTAGTGACAACTATGACAGGATCAAATGTCACATTGATGGTGAGCTCTGTAACCACAATAAAATAGAGCTTATACAAATTGCCTTTGCTGCTCTTTTTATTAACAGTGAAAAGGCATTACATTGTAAACACATTATATTTTGAATGAGATCTATCTATATATTATATATAATACAATATTTTGAATGAGATCTCTATGTACAATATATACTATATATACACATATATATACACGCCCACTATATATATATATACAATTGAAGAGACACTGTAGGAAGCATGCTGTCTGAAAAAAATCCCCCTATATTATCTGGTGTGCATATGTATGTATGCATGCAGATGTATCTGTTAATTCAAATAGAGATTTATTAATCTTTTAAGGACATACATATGCATGGTATTGTCATGAAAATATCAGATGCTGTTTAAGTGGGAAAGATAGTTGATGGTTTTAGGAATCTGTCCATACCTTGAAGTAAATATGCTGATACAGCCATAGTCTTCCTACAATTTTAGCTCTTTTCCTGCCAAACTATTGTCTAGTTGATTGCATGCTGCCAAGTACCAGCATACTTGTGCCCATGAAAACTCAGTAATGAGGAGGGGTTGAATCTGCAAAAAGTAAAGCCCATAAAACAATTAAAAATAGGTCGTAAAGAAAGGAATTCATAGATCTTTTCTTCCTGGTTCATTCTTTTAGTGTCTTTCTCCAGTCCCATGTTTATTTCCACCCTTTTCAGAACTAGTAAAACTTTTCAGAAGGATGTAGAAATAAGTCAAGTAAGCATGCCAGTTGCATATAGGAAGAAGTCTGTTTATTTAAGTGTCTTCCAAGATTCTGCATGGTGTGCTTCCAGAGTGGTTTGATTTGTGATCGCGTACACAAACACAGAAAAAGCAACAACATCCAAAACAACAAAATGCCAGCTTATTTATTATATCTTTTACGTTTGTAAAGAGTGTTCCTAGGTCTCAAGTGAGTCTAACCTTGCTTCCTGGAATTTTCTGTCATTTGAATTTTTGCATGGTGTAAGATAATTGGTATCAGCATCTGTGAGCTGTAAGCTCCTAAATATTTGTGACCAGAAGTAGAGGTTTTCCTTTTTAGGAATGCAAACAGAATGTTTTAGGTCCAGGGTCAGCCACCTTTTTCTGAAAGGTCTAAGTAATAAATATTTTAGGCTTTGCAAACCAAGAGACAAAAATTGAGAGCATGATGTAGGTACTAATATAATCATTTAGAGTGTAACCAATTACAAAAAAATGTACTGATCAGATTTGACCATGTGGACCTAGTTGTTCTAGGTGAATGTGCTATTATACTGTCCCAAACCTGCCTCTTCTTCTCTTCTCCTGCCAAATGACGGGGCAATGTCCATGTACTTGGAGCGGGACATTAGCAGAGCTTTGTCCTCTCTCTTCTTCAAATAATATAAGGAATTGTTTTGTCAGCATATGGTAGTCTGATCTCATTGGCAAATACTGAATTATTCTGGAGTATAAAAAAAAATAATATGTGGGTACACATATATAACAATATTTTAAAATACATGTTTACATTTTAAGTCTTTCTATTTCAGAACAATCTAGAGATCCTCATGTTCTTGATTTCCTGAAAAAGAGTCAGGATAATCAGCAATTTTATGGGAAATCATTAGAATCAATCTCTACAAAAGTCATTGTAACTCAAACTACTCAGCCAAAGGAGGATACCAGCGGTGCCAGTGGTAAAATATTACAGGTAGATCTCATATATTTTACCTATTTTTTTCTTTGATCTTGTTTTGCTTTCTTTAGCCTCATATTTGTCTCTAGAGGTGTCTTCCATGCTCTTCTTTCTCATGTTTGCTAACTGTCTTAGTCCATTATCATATTGCTAGAAAGATATACCTGAGATTGGGTAATTTATAAAGAAAAAAGGTTTAATTGGCTCACAGTTCTGCAGGCTGTACAGGAAGCATGGTGGCATCAGCTTCTGGGCCTCAGGGAACTTCTTTTTCTTTTTCTTTTTTTTTTTTTGAGATGGAGTTTTGCTCGTTGCACAGGCTGGAGTGCAGTGGCGCGATCTCAGCTCACTACACCCTTTGCCTCCTGGGTTCAGGCAATTCTTCTGTCTCAGCCTCCCAAGTAGCTAGGATTACAAGCACCCACCACCACGCCCAGCGAATTCTTGGCATTTTTAGTAACCACAGGTTTTCATCCTGTTGGCCAGGCTGATCTCGAACTCCTGACCTCAGGTGATCCACCCACCTCAGCCTCCCAAAGTGCTGGGATTACAGGTGTGAGCGACTGCACCCAGCTTTCAGGGAACTTGTAATCATGACAGAAGACAAAGGAGGAGACAGCACTTCACATGACTGGAGTAAGAGGAAATGTTGGGGAGGTGCTACATACTTTTAAACAGCCAGATCTTGCACAAGTCACTCATTCACTATCATGAGAACAGCACTGAGTGGGATGGTGTTAAACCATTTATCAGAAACCCCCTCCCCATGATGCAGTCACCTCCCATCAGGCCCTGCTTCCAATGCTGGGGACTACAATTCTACATAAGATTTGGGGGGGCCACAGACCCAAATCATATCACTTGCAAATGAGTTATTTTACTTGCTTGCCATTAGAAATTCTAAGAAGATTACATAAAATCTAGTATTCTATCGTTTTTAGAATAAGAAAAGATAGATTTTCTGATAACAAACTTAGAGCATTAAAGGATTACAAGCTTGGATTTAGAAAAGTCAAATTTAAGTTAAAAGAAATGCTTGTGATCTGGGTCCAGTGGCTCACACCTGTAATTCCAGCACTTTGGGAGGCTGAGGTGGGCAGATCACCTGAGGTCAGCAGTTCAACACCAGCCTGGCCTGCCAATGTGGCAAAACCCCATCTCCTCTAAAATACAAGAAATAGCCGGGCATTGTGGTGGGTGCCTGTAATCCCAGCTACTCAGGAGGCTGAGGCAGGAGAATTGCTTGAACCTAGGAGGCGGAGGTTGCAATGAGCCAAGATCATGTCACTGCACTCCAGCCTGGGTGATAGAGCAAGACTGTGTCTCAAAAAAAAAAAAAAAAAAAAAAAAAAAAAAAATTTCATGTATTAGTTTAATTACAGTGAAAATCTTTTTACATAGAGGTGGCAAAAATAGGCCTAAAATTTCCATCAGCTTTATTATTTTGCCTGATTTTTGAAAACTGTCTATGTTTTTAAGTCATTTATGCCATTTATCTATCCTGGACTTTTGTTTATATTAAAGGTAAGACCAGGTCTTCTTGAAAGGAATCCTCCATAACTATTTTCTTTTTCTTCCTGGCTTTACACTAGACCATGCTTGTTTACAAACTTAGAATCCCTATAATTAAAAAAAAAAAATTAAAAAGGTAATGTGGAAAAGTATCAGGTAATACAAATGATAGTGTTTATAACTGAACAAATGGTAGATTTTATGGCTCTGCTTGGGGAGGTACTACTTTGCGATCATTCTTCATCAGAGGGGATTTCATTAGGCTTCAGTACTTCTCTCTTGGCCTCATGGATGGGAATTAAGGAAAGGCATTTATTTGCTTTGGTAAATCCCCTTCCTGAGGTCAACCATGCTAAATACGTGAAAGAGCACAAACCAAACTATTGATGACCGATGGCACTTATTATGGCTGCCTTACCCTAATTGGAGTAGGAAAGGGAATGTTTTTGGAGAATGAAACATAAAAGCTCCAGAAGGAAAAGATCCAAAATATGAAAACATTTCTCTTTCCCACTAATGTCAGAAAATTCTTAATCAGAGATCTAGAGTCTTCCTTTTCCTTGCCAGACTGTGAATTCATTAACCAGGCTGAAGTTGCAAAGGCTACAAGGAAATCTTATATATCAGTGAGAGGATATCTCCTCAAAGTCATTCCAGGTAACAGTTATCACTAATTGCGCTGTAGGTTTCTTAGCACTGCTGGTAGGTCTCTCTCCTAGAGCTATTTAAGGGCCTATCTAGCCACAGAACACATACTTTCAACTGTAGAGGCTCCACCTCAGCCCACAGTCCTAACCTCCTCTGGGCTGAGGGTGGCCAGATGGGGCTGGCTCAGGCAAAGGTCCAGGCTTGACTTCAAGCATAAGGATCAAAGTGAATACAGCATCCTGAAGCAACCACCTTCTACAGCTCTTGTGCAAGGGCCTCACCCAGCTGAGCCCTTTGCCAAGCCCTGTGCCCGAGGCTGGCCCCTGTGTCCCAGGCTGTGCACCTCTGCTCCTTTGGTAGCGCTAATTGTGGGGCCAGGAAGCGATGTGAGCTTGTTCAGTTCTGTTATGTTGGTAGCATGAGGCCTAGGAGCAGCCTCTACACTGAAATAGAAGCAAAATGGGAATTAAATGTTTGATCTAGTTAGGGGAGGGGTGGGAAAAATTACCACCCCACTAAGTATGTGTGATTCCTCCATTTTCCAGTGGGATTTCTGTTTTTTTCCCCATATTGACTAATTGTCTGCTTAGACCATTGGTGTTTTTCAACATGAGTCTCCAAAGAGTGAGCGGGATCTGGGAGGCCCAAAATGCTTTGTGGGGTGGAGAATGAATAAATTAATTAAGTTCCAAATTTCCAAGAAGCTCCCCTACAGTCAAGCTCAGTGGCTACTCTTTCTCTTCTTTGTTTTCTTCCATTTACTCCTTTATTAATAATCTACACCATTTAGAAATCTAGAAAATCTTCTGCAGTAAGAGGCAATTTACATTTATATTGAAGTTTAAGTAGGTTTGCATCACACAGACTTTAATTTTAAGAAAAGACCTTAAGAATTCTTGCCTGTGCAAGAGTAGAATGATGGCCAGAATCCTCAGTAAATGCACAAAACATAATCTTACTAGTGAAATGTCATAATGGAATTTTCCCACTTGTTTCATATGTTCCTTTTATTATTGAGCAGAATACCAAACCCTCCAAAATTACCAAAAAGAAGAAGAAGAAGAAGAAGTCATTTCTCAAAGAAGACCAGAACAAAGATCAGCAAAAGGATGATCTGCTGTTTTCTATTGAAGAGGAGATGAAGATGAATTTACATTCTGGAATAAGGAAATTGGAAGAATATTTGACATCATGTGCAAGTAATTCAGTGAAATTTGGAGTTGAAATATCAGGATTAATTGCCTGCTTTAAAGCATGGAAAGAACATTGCCAAGGTGAAGGTATGGGACTCCATACTCTATGGATAAAGAGTAGTGATGAAAATATTAATGATGTTAACATATTTACTGAATGCATGGTTGTGCTAAAACTTCGTACAATCCATTGTCTGATTTTATTCTCAACGTGACCCTTTAGGATAGTTATTATTATATTTTGCAGACAAGAAAGTGGAATTGCAGAGGTTAGACAGAGGGTCCCAATAGGGAAAAGATGGCACATTCAAAAAGAAATGAGGAGAGTATAAAGAAAAAACTCTTTCCAAAAGTGTGGAGAGAATTAAGGGGATCCACAAAGCAAGATGAGGCTCAGCAGCAGCAACAGGGCCTATCAGAGAAGGAAAGCTGTCAGCACCAGGGAGATGTGAAGCTGCTGTTGAGAGGTGATTCTCCTTTGGTTTTTCCATGTTTCTGCCCGCCTAACCTGTAGAGGCATTGACAGATTCACTTCCAGACTGTCTTTTTAAGTATGTTTGTACAGTGAACAGGCTTGGAAGGAAGAAATTGTGTTTCTCTCTAGGGCAAAGGCCAAGTTTGTTTACTGTCCAGTTAATAAAGATTACATTTCCTTCCAGGGCAAAGACGCAGGTTTTACCTGAGACTCATTATAAAATATTTTGGTTTTCTAAGCAAAGATTTCCTTAGCTGTGACATAAAACTACTTTGTGTGGTTTCTGCCTGGGCTCTATATCTCCCCCATGGAGCACAAGGGGAACCGACATATACATGATGTACGTTGTATTGTTTCCTGTGCCATGATAATAAAGCCTTTTGTCTCTGACCCAGGAGTCTCATGTCTTTCGCCAGCAACCATGAGACTATGAAAGACTAAATTGCTAACTTGTAAATAGGATAAAATCTCAGCCCTTTCCTAGTTTTTGACAAGAGCAGGGAAGTGGATGGTTGCCAGAATTCCTTGAGAGCCCTAGCTATGGGGGAATAGATGCCCAATAGCACCTGCAGTCCTAGGTAACGGTGCACAACCATTTCCACACTGTGGGCTGGCAGGGAGGGAACTGGATTGAAACAGGCCCTGTCTGCCTAGCATTCTAAGTGCTCCCTCAAATTTCTGTGGCTCCCCATGCCCTCCTGTATCAATGTCTCCAACTGGCAGTAAAGAATGATTTTGGTGAAATATGTAGCAGAAATGATGTGTGCATATTATTTTCAGGTATTACGTCTTCACATGACTTACAGTGTGTGCTTTTATTATTTATTTTCCTGAAGACTGAATTGTGGAAGAGCTAACTAAGGGAAAGAATCAGAAAAAAACTGAGAAGAGATACGTGATTTTTTTTTTTTTTCTTTTCTTTGGGACAGTCTCACTGTCGCCCAGGCTGGAGTGCAGGGCAGCGATCTCAGCTCACTGCAACCTCCACCTCCTGGATTCTAGCTTCAAGTGATTCTCCTGCCTCAGCCTCCTGAGTAGCTGGGATTACAGGCAACTGCCACCATGCCTGGCTGATTTTTGTATTTTTAGTAGAGACAGGGTTTTGCCATGTTGGCCAGGCTGGTCTCGAACTCCTGACCTCAGGTGATCCATCTGCCAGGGTGTCCCAAAGTGCTAGGATTACAGGCGTGAGCCACTGCGCCCAGCCTGAGATATGTGATTTTGATGCTAGACCAAGCTGACAATTCCTCTTCAAGTTGTGGTTGATCACCCTGTCTTGAGTATCTCCTACTCAGACCCTTTTCATGTGTGGCCACGTGACTCTGTAGTCAGGCTCACCTCTCTATTCTACTTCCCAGCAAAGCCAGTGCCTCAGTGGGCTGTCAGAGACCATGCTCATTTTCATCTCTAAGCTTTAGCATATGTGTTTTTACTTATCCATGATGCCGTATCAGATAGGAATTGCCATTAGCTATAAACAGAGATAGGAATTAACAGTGGCTTAAAAAAAATAGTTTACGGCCGGCACGGTGGCTCAAGCCTGTAATCCCAGCACTTTGGGAGGCCGAGATGGGCAGATCACGAGGTCAGGAGATCGAAACCATCTTGGCTAACACGGTGAAACCCCGTCTCTACTAAAAAATACAAAAAACTAGCCGGGCGAGGTGGCGGGCACCTGTAGTCCCAGCTACTCGGGAGGCTGAGGCAGGAGAATGGCGTAAACCCGGGAGGCGGAGCTTGCAGTGAGCTGAGATCTGGCCACTGCACTTCTGGGTGACAGAGCAAGACTCCGTCTCAAAAAAAAAAAAAAAAAAGAAAGTTTATTTCTCTTTCATGTAAAAGAAGTCCAGAGATAGGCAGTTCAGTGTCACTGGGAACTTAGGCTCTGCTATCATCATATTATACCGTTTTTAGTGCATGAGTTGTATTCTTAAAGTAATGTTATGAATGCAGTTGGCGACTGATGCTACAGCCATGATAACTGTGTTCCAGAACAAAGTAGAAAGAAGAAAAAAGGGCAAATTTGTACATTCATGCTGTATTTCTTCTATGTAAGGAGCCTTACTCCCAGAAATTCCACCAATTTCTGCTTGCTTCTCAATGGCCAAACTTAGTAACAAAACCACACCAAACCACAGAAAGATTAGAAAATGTGAACTTTGAATGGGACATATTGCAGTATCCATTAGTATGGGGATTTATAAGAAAGCATTGGGTGAGAATGGATGTTGAGGAGATAATCATCAGTTTCTGCTACAGATGTTCTCCTGCTTGTCTTCATTGGCCTAAATTCAGTGTGTCCTTCAAGGCCACCCTCTCGTGGAGTCCTCCCAACTTCTCCTGCTCACATAACACTGCTTCTATCACTCCATTTGGATCCTGAATTGTAAATCACTTAGATATTTTACTGATCTGTTTCAACACGAATCCCTTGTTCTCCAATTAGACTGAAGGTTCCTCGATGTAAGACCTCTGTCTTAAATTTCATTTGTACTTCCTTAAAGCATACATGGGTGGTCTGCATAAGCAGTTACTCAGTAGTATTTGTCAAGAAAGAGGATATTTCTTGACAAAGAGGAAAGAAGATAAAGAGCCCTGACTTTATATGGAATGGTTAGTAGTGGGGTAGAGATAAAGAGGTTATATGTGAACAGGAGGTAATAGAAGGGCTTAGGAGAGTCTGGATAGAATGATTGGGATGCAGTGAGGTTGTATCTTAGCCCTCAATAATTGAGGGGTTCCGCTGATGGTTTCATAAATATAAGTACTGTATGTGGTCAAGAGTAGGCCTTGATAAATGTTGCTCATGTTTTGGTCAGGCGTCTAAAATCATAGGACTTTTTCCTATAAACAAGAGAAGACGACACAGAAATAATATGTGGGTTATTGTGTTATTTTTCCCTGGAAATGTGTACAGAGCTCAGTTTCAATGGTTCTTATTTCTGCTGGAAATCACAAAATTTGTTTCTTTTCTTTTTTGCCTATACTTACCTAGCTATGTCTAAGTTACTTAAGATGATAAGTAAATGTGGGTAGATGGAGTATTAATTTAATTTAATCATGAGTTTTAGTTTTTAATGCTCTAAAATCCCCTTTAAGTCAAGTAAAATAGTGAGGTTTAATCAAATAAGGTTAATTGATTAACTCAATGATTGTCATGAGTGATCAAGCAGTTATTTCTGATGTTCTTTGTAACAATTTTATTGTTTCTTTAACAAGGCAAAATTTCAAAAGATTTAAGTATAGCTGTTCAAATGATGAAAAGGATTCATTCACTTCTGGAGAGATACCCAGAAATTTTGGAAGCTGAACATCATCAATATATAGCTAAATGCCTTAAATATTTAGGCTTTAATGATTTGGCAAACTCTTTGGATCCAACTCTGGTAAGAGAACTAGAATTTCTTATACTTTAAATTTTACTCAATTTTAATACAGAAGAATAATAAGTCTAATAAAGTATCTCACATATAGAGTTATCAATTGAATATGTTTACTCTGATTATAGTTTATAAAATAATAGATTTGAGATTATTTATTAATAACCTAGCTGACAAACTTTGAAGTAAATTAAAATTAGAAAATTTGTACAGATGCTTTCTGAAAACAGAAATTAAATACTAGATGATGTCTAGATGCCACTTTAAACCCTCCATAATAGGAATGAATCCTATACATAAGTCTAGCACAATCTAAAAACTGTAATGTAGTGAGATTGAAGAATGATCTTTAATAGGGTTCCAGGTTCCAATTCCAGGATGAACTTTTTTTAACGTTAATATCTGCTATTTCACTTTTCCCAAGAATAATATTTTAGGTGATAAAACTCTTCTTACTGCAATATTATACTATTTAAAAGCATAGTAGGCCAGGCATGTTAGCTCATGCCTGTAATCTCAGCACTTTGGAAGGTCAAGGTGAGCAGATCACTTGAACCCAGGAGTTCAAGACCAGCGTGGGCAACATGACAACACCCTGTCTATACAACACACACACACACACACAATATTAACCACAGTTGATGGCATGTGCCTATAGTCCCAGCTACTCAGCCAGGGGGTGGGATAGGGAGTGGTGGGGCTGAGGCAGGAGGATCACTTGCACCCAGAAGTTCAAGGCTACAGTGAGCTATGATTGTGCCACTGCACTCCAGCCTGGGTGACAGAGCGAGACCCTGTCTCAAACAACAACAACAACAACAACAAAGATAGTAAAAATGCCTTGTGCATAGAATGTGCTCGGTGGATATTTAATAAATGTTTATTCAATTTTGAATTTCAAATAATATATGAAAATAATAACAGATGATAGGAGATGACAAAAAGAAGAAGAAATACTCCATTGACATTGGACCAGCTCGGTTTCAACTGCAATACATGGGCCATTACTTGATACGAGATGAAAGAAAAAATCCGGATCCCAGGATCCAGGATTTTATTCCCAACACATGGCAGGTAATGACAACAAACATTGTACTTTTCTAATCAGTGTGACTTCAGAACTTTTCCTTACTGTGTCTCTACATGTTAAATTTTGCATAAACTTCTTAATCTTGTTTAATGCCTTTCCTCTCCTGTGCCTGGAGAGTGTAACCAGAGTATGAGAAATCAATCACTTCTTCCCCTTCTTGGCCTCTTTATTTTCACCATCAGTGGAAGTTACACTGATACCTGTTTGTATGTGAAGGCATGCTAATGTGGCATTACTAGTTTTTAGCACTCAATTTTTGAAATTTCTTTCTGTACTTGCTCAATGAAAATTAGAAAAAGTGTTTTCTAATGGAAAAATGTGTTTTACTCAGTCTCGCTTTCGATTTTGCAGAAATGGAACCTTCTCTCTAGGCCAAAATGTAAAACAAAATCTCTTTTCTGAGGGAATGGCATGAGTAATCCAGGCATTTTCCTGAATCCTTCAAGTGTTCACTAGACGTAATCTTCAGGGGTTCAGGGAGTTCCCCCAAAGGTAGCGTAATACGGGTGCAGGAGACAGAAGGTACAAAGGATACTGTCTGTGTTTTGGTAACATGCTGTTCACTTTCTTGAACGCTTTGTACCCTGCAGCGGGAACTCCTGGATGTGGTGGATAAGAATGAGTCAGCAGTGATTGTTGCCCCAGTGTCAGCAGGAAAAACCTATGCTTCCTACTACTGCATGGAGAAAGTGCTGAGGGAGAGCGATGACGGGGTGGTCGTGTACATTGCACCTGCAAAGGTAGTGCTTGAGTGACTTTCATTTTTTCTTTCATTCCTGAACATTCCTTTAAAAAGAATGCACATGGTCACATTCTAGATCTAATTCACTATTTTATTTTAATTTTATTTTTTTGAGACAGAGTCTTGCTCTGTTACCCAGGCCAGAGTACAGTGGCACGATCTTGGCTCACTGAAACCTCTGCCTCCCATTTTCAAGTGATTCTCCCGCCTCAGCCTCTTGAGTAGCTGGGATTATAGGCACCCACTGCCATGTCTGGCTAATTTTTGAATTTTTAGTAGAGATGGGGTTTCATCATGTTGGCCAGGCTAGTCTCGAACTCCTGACCTCAGGTGATCCACCCACCTTGGCCTCCTGAAGTGTTGGGATTACAGGTGTGAGCCACTGCACCCGGCCAAGAAACTATTTTTGATATTTTCATTTTGTCTAATACATTAATATTTTCATTTATAGCTACTGCAATTATACTTATTTTTAGAAAATATTTCACTATCAAGAATGTAAAAATGATGACTATATAGTATTTTTAAGGATTAATTTTTTTTTAAATTTACATTTTAAGTTATTTCCCTTTCTCTCCCCCCTTTCCTTTTTTCCTTTTCACTCCCTCCCTCGGAGTGGTATGCTATGATTATAATTATGAAGATTTGTGTTTTGCTTTTAATTAATATTGTTTCAGTTAAAAAACACAGACAGGCATATATGACTTCCATTTCCAGCAATATGGCCATATAGGTCAACAGAGAAATCTCTTTGTGTAAAATATCTGAAATGCTGGATAAGAGACACCAAACATCTTTTTATATAATTATAGTTAAGCTCAAAACAATAGAAGGGGAATCCTAGAGGCTGAAAAATTTAAGAGAAGGCCACAGGGACTCTTTGCCTCTTTTAGGCAACAAGTTGCAGGAGCTTAAATAAGAAAGGATTCTGACAAATACAGGCAGAGAGAGCACTAGGAGGATCCCAGGCAGAGCAATGGTGGTATACCAGGAATCATGAACTTTCAATAGAAAGTCAATGAAAATAGAAAATATTGATTTTCAATAGAAAGTCATTCATTTGCCCATTATCACCATATACACAATATGTAATCTCTATCTATCTCGTGTGTGTGTGTGGGTGTGTGTGTGTAAAATCAAGGACGATCCAAGAGAATACTCAATGGTATCAAATAATTTCACTACTATCTGTATTTTTTCCCTACTTCTTTGTTTCATTTTCATTAAAGTGTGTGAGTGTGTGTGTGTATGTGAATGTGTGTGTGTGAATGTGTGTGTGTGAATGTGTATGTGTGAATGTGTATGTGTATATGTGTGGATTCTGTTGTCCTCAAGGTTTTATATATCTGTTCTCTACTGAGTGACTAATGTTTTTTTTTTTTTCTTGTCAATCAGTCCCTTGTTGGTCAAGTGGCTGCAACTGTTGAGAATCGTTTTACTAAAACGTTGCCTGCTGGCAGAACTCTATGTGGTGCTTTCACAAGAGATTATCGTCACAATGTACTAAACTGTCAGGTATGACATATTAATTAATGAGTTTATTATCAATTTATAGAGCAGTACTTATATAACTGTTTTGCTGGGAATCTGCAAAGCACAAGCCCTTATAGAAATCATTTCACTGAATTCACAAAGAAGATGAAATTGCTCACCCTAGAACTTAAAGTATGATAATAATAATAATAAAAATAAAATGAAATTGCTCTAAGGAAAATTTAAGGTTGTTCTACTCTAAAAAGTAAGAACTAGGCTCACCATCTCTAAGGATACTCACATTGTGAGCTGAAATTTCAAATAGAAAGTTATGATATTTCGTTATAACTTAGAAACGGATTCAAGTAGATTTGACAAATCCAATGCATTACTGAATGACTACCCAACTTTTTGTTTCCATTCAAAATTGCCAGTTCTTGTGAATGATGTTTATGGATCCTCATAATAAAAACTTATCTCAAAAAGATTGTGTGTTGACAGTGGACCCGTCAATAGGTAAATCATAGATTAAGATAGATTGTCTCCCTTATTGAATTCACCAAGTAGACATTTAAGACTAAACAAAATGTAAAACCATCATTACAGAGTAGAAGCTTTTATTTTTTCACTTTTATTAATCCAAATGTTCATAAATGTAAAGATTTAAATGAAACATGTCAAAGATGCAATGTTATCTTAATGAAACTGCTATCAGCAGCAGCATATTTTCTAGGTTCCTATTACTATGCCTGATATAAAATTAATGCTCCATAAAGTTAGCTACACTAATCGTTCATATTTGTAGGTACTTATTACAGTGCCGGAATGTTTTGAAATCCTGTTGCTTGCTCCTCATCGCCAAAAATGGGTGGAAAGGATCAGATATGTTATATTTGATGAGGTAGGTTTGGTGTTAGTTCTCTGGTTGATGTTCTAGTCTGCATACACACTATAATTTGTAATTTAAAGAATATGGGGCTTTTTCAGTGACGGTAGTTATCTAAGTTGTGCGTCAGCCAGGGTACCAACTGAAAACAGATCGCATATTCACATTAGTATAATTTTTAGGAAAGTGTTTTTACCAAGGTGCTGTTTACAAAGGTTTGTACAAGGGAAACCACAAGGTAAGTACAGTAGTCCAGAAGAGTACAAGCCTTTCGATCCTGTAAGGATGGAGGGAGGAGGAAGCAGTATGAACCTTAACAGAAGAGAGACTCTATAGATATGTCTCTTTGAGAAGAACAGTGACCTTGGTGAAGAATCACAGCTGGCCAAGGTTGACCTCTTAGGGAGAGAGAGCAAAAGAACAAAGACCTTGAGCTCATTGTCTTCTCTCCTTTCCATTTCTTGCCTACGCTTCCCACTGGCCAAACCCAGTAGAAGCTAGAGAGCTAAGGAGGCTGGGTGAGCCAATTCCCAAGATCAGACTTATTGGCCAGAGAGCAAGGTGGCGAATGGTGTAGATCTGGAAGGACATAGCTATGTTATTATCAAAATGAATGGAAAGAACTGTAAATAGAATTCAAGCTTTGTATTTTGTTGCTTCAAGGAATTTTCAACTTAAAGGAAAACTAGGTGACAAACCTATGTAGTAAATCTACTCCTTTTTTGTGTGAAGTTGGGAGCTGGCAGACATGCTGCCATTCTGCTTTCTTTGTCCTGAAAGTAGTCTGTTTCCTTTTATGCATCAGGCTGTATTGTGTGTTGCTGACTTTGAACATTCCCGTTTAAAGGGAAAACAAAGCAAAATCCTTGATCTTCACGATCTAGAACCTTGGATTGTAGTCTCATCTCAAAATGCCTAAGCACAATGATGTTAAAACGTGGGTAATGAGGCTGGGCACAGTGGTTCATGCCTGTAAACCCAGTACTTTGGGAGGCTGAGGCGGGTGGATCACCTGAGGTCAGGAGTTCGAGACCAACCTGACCAACATGGTGAAACCCCGCCTCTACTAAAAATACAAAAATTAGCCAAGCATGGTGGCGTGTTCCTGTAATCTCAGCTATTCGGGAGGCTGAGGTAGGAAAATCACTTGAACCTGGGAGGCGGAGGTTGCAGTGAGCCAAGATCACACCACTACACTTCAGCCTGGGCAACAATAGCGCAACTGCGTCTCAAAACAAAAATCAAAATGTGAATAACTTTGGTTTTCTGATTTATACATGCACAGAACTTGATGGTAAGAAGGCTTTAAAAATTGTTTATTCTAGAAAGTTCAGATAAATTGCCTGCTGATACAAAATATAAGAGTAGCATTTGGTAAAGTGGGCGATTATCTGACTAGATCAAAGTCAGAATGGATATGAGAACATTCTTCTTTATGTATTTATTACTAGGCTTGGTTAGTAAGTCTTTCCAGCTGAGACCCAATTGTCACGATGTATTCTGTTTAATTAAGACTAAAACTTGGACCTCCTCTCTAAGTCTTAATTTGCATTATTTAACCAAAGAGAATTGTTTCATTCATTCAATAGATGTTAATTGAGTACTTACTCTGTGCTGGGCACTGTGCTTTCTCCCTGGTATGCCTGTATTGACCTTGTGGTTTAGTGAAGGAGAGAGCAATTAAATAAGTAAATGTACCAATGAAAATATAAGTAAACGTTGTGATACAAACTCTGAAGAAAAAAATCAGTCAGTTTTCACCAAGATAATAGCAAAATGGGAAGTAAGAAGAACAACTTTGGAGCAGGTACTCAGGAAAGGTGTTTCTGAGGCAATGACCTTCAGCTGGGCTTTGCAGGGATAAGCAGGAATGGTCAGGTAAGAGGTGGATGAGGATTTTAAGTAGCAGGGTCGTATATGTGAAGACCCTCAGGTGGAACACATGTGTTCAAGGAATGAAAAGAAGGCCAGTATGTTGGGAGCAGAGTGCATGGCTGGGAAAGTGGCCTGAGATGGGGTTGGAAAGGTGGGAAGAAGCAAGATCACGCAAGAAGTTACACTTCCAGTTAAGCAGCTTGTAGTTTGCTGTAAATGCATTGGGAGGATAGTGTAGGGATTTAATTAGGGATGTAGTCTAATTTGATTTTTGTTTAATAATACCATTAGGGCTATGATGTGAAGAAAGTATAGAGAAAGAGTG
>NW_012108808.1:3812352-3817545 GCF_000951045.1 Mandrillus leucophaeus | reverse complement strand
CCTTTTATGCATCAGGCTGTATTGTGTGTTGCTGACTTTGAACATTCCCGTTTAAAGGGAAAACAAAGCAAAATCCTTGATCTTCACGATCTAGAACCTTGGATTGTAGTCTCATCTCAAAATGCCTAAGCACAATGATGTTAAAACGTGGGTAATGAGGCTGGGCACAGTGGTTCATGCCTGTAAACCCAGTACTTTGGGAGGCTGAGGCGGGTGGATCACCTGAGGTCAGGAGTTCGAGACCAACCTGACCAACATGGTGAAACCCTGCCTCTACTAAAAATACAAAAATTAGCCAAGCATGGTGGCGTGTTCCTGTAATCTCAGCTATTCGGGAGGCTGAGGTAGGAAAATCACTTGAACCTGGGAGGCGGAGGTTGCAGTGAGCCAAGATCACACCACTACACTTCAGCCTGGGCAACAATAGTGCAACTGCGTCTCAAAACAAAAATCAAAATGTGAATAACTTTGGTTTTCTGATTTATACATGCACAGAACTTGATGGTAAGAAGGCTTTAAAAATTGTTTATTCTAGAAAGTTCAGATAAATTGCCTGCTGATACAAAATATAAGAGTAGCATTTGGTAAAGTGGGCGATTATCTGACTAGATCAAAGTCAGAATGGATATGAGAACATTCTTCTTTATGTATTTATTACTAGGCTTGGTTAGTAAGTCTTTCCAGCTGAGACCCAATTGTCACGATGTATTCTGTTTAATTAAGACTAAAACTTGGACCTCCTCTCTAAGTCTTAATTTGCATTATTTAACCAAAGAGAATTGTTTCATTCATTCAATAGATGTTAATTGAGTACTTACTCTGTGCTGGGCACTGTGCTTTCTCCCTGGTATGCCTGTATTGACCTTGTGGTTTAGTGAAGGAGAGAGCAATTAAATAAGTAAATGTACCAATGAAAATATAAGTAAACGTTGTGATACAAACTCTGAAGAAAAAAATCAGTCAGTTTTCACCAAGATAATAGCAAAATGGGAAGTAAGAAGAACAACTTTGGAGCAGGTACTCAGGAAAGGTGTTTCTGAGGCAATGACCTTCAGCTGGGCTTTGCAGGGATAAGCAGGAATGGTCAGGTAAGAGGTGGATGAGGATTTTAAGTAGCAGGGTCGTATATGTGAAGACCCTCAGGTGGAACACATGTGTTCAAGGAATGAAAAGAAGGCCAGTATGTTGGGAGCAGAGTGCATGGCTGGGAAAGTGGCCTGAGATGGGGTTGGAAAGGTGGGAAGAAGCAAGATCACGCAAGAAGTTACACTTCCAGTTAAGCAGCTTGTAGTTTGCTGTAAATGCATTGGGAGGATAGTGTAGGGATTTAATTAGGGATGTAGTCTAATTTGATTTTTGTTTAATAATACCATTAGGGCTATGATGTGAAGAAAGTATAGAGAAAGAGTGAAAGCTAAGAGAAAAATCAGAAGGCTATTGTAGAAAGCCAGGTGATGGTGTGTTCAATGACAACAAAAAATGGAGAGAAAAACATAGCTTCAAAATAGATTTTTGGAATTGGAATCTGTAGGGATTAATAATGGATGAGTTATGGAAATTGGAGAGAGTTAAGTGTCAGTGATCTCTATTGTCTGAATTTATCACCATTCACTTTATTTAGGTTAGGTCATTTATAGGAAACTGGAAAAATATGCATGATGATTTTATGCTTCTATTTTTTATTTACCATTTTGACATCAACTTTTCAACTGATTTTTTTTTTCTTTACTAGGTCCATTATCTTGGCAGAGAAGTTGGAGCAAAATTTTGGGAGCTCCTCCTTGTCATTATTCGATGTCCCTTTTTGGTTCTTTCAGCTACCATAAACAACCCAACTCTTCTCACTGAGTAGGTATAGGTAAAAAGAGTGGTAGTTATATATTCAGTGGTTGAATTATATACTGTCTATATGGTCTAAAGTCTTGAAGGTTTTTTCTATAATAACTTTCAAATAAATTTGTTACCCAATCTTTGAAACGTTAGGGGTCTCGCTTTGTTGCCCAGACTGGCCTTAAACTCTGGGGCTGAAGGAATCCACCCACCTCAGCCTCCTGAGTGGCTGAGACCACAGGTGCACATTACCATGTCTGACTTTCTAAAGTTTTTTTGAAGATATATTTCCTGGAAGTTAGGGAAGGAAAACATCTTCTCCAAAGAAAATCAAGGTCTCCCATAGCCAGATCTGAAATTGTATAGGAAAATTTCTAAAGATTTTCAAATAAATGTCATCTGAAGTAAGAGAGTTGTATCCCCCTTTCTTTGTCCTTATCCAATAATTAAAGCTAAAATAGAAATAACTGGGACACAGTCGTTGACCTTGCAGATGGCAGTCATAAGAACAACAAAGCATGATATGAACATCAAGTATTGTTTTGTTACCAGACTTGATTTTTCCTAGTAACAGCAACAATGATAGCAACAGCATCACTAGTAACAAACACGTAGTGCTTTCTATGTGGCAGGTATATTAACTCATTCAAGCCTTACAACACCCTTATTAGAAACATACTTTCGTTATCTTCCATGTTATGATGGAGAAATGGAAGCACAGAGAAGTTGAGGAATTTGCCCAAAGTCCACAGCTCTGAAGTAATGGAGCTGGGACTCAAACTCAGGTGGTTTAAATTGAGAGCACATGCACTAAATTTTTAAACTTATGAAATTTTATTTGTTTAAAATATCCAAGTTCTTGATAAATACTTCTATATTTTATTTCAATTACATGCATGTTTATTCTGTAAGGTGGCTGCAATCAGTAAAACAGTACTGGAAACAGGCAGACAAGATTATGGAAGAGAAATTTATTTCTGAAAAACAGACTGACAAATGCCTCAACTTTCTCCGAGACAATTCATATAAAAATCAATCATATGAAGTTAGACTTGGTAAGCTTATTTTTTTATGTTTTACTATATATTTTTATATTTTACTATAAAGCTTTTTATAGGGATTTTTGTATTTTACTACAAAGTTATCCATATTCTAATAATTATATGTCCATTAATTTGGATATTCTTGCTCTTCGTATCTAGTGCTCTGTGAAGAGAGAGACAATGACTTAGAGAAGCATATATGTTCAGTAAAACATGATGATGTTTATTTTGATCATTTTCATCCCTGTGCTGCACTAACAACAGATACTGTAAGTATAAAAGCGTATTTGTCCTGTTAGTGGAATTTTTAGTGTGTATCACAACTGGAAAGGAACTCGATTAATCTTCATAGAATTGCAGCATGTACGGATAATCTTTTTCTTTTTTTACTGATTCTTTTATCTTACTCATTTATTTTTAAAATTTAATACATTTTTTATTTTTAATTTTGTAGCCATCTAAAGTAGCTGTATACACGTATGGGGCACATGAGATATTTTGATACAGACATGCAATGCATAATAACCACATCAGACTAAATGAGGTACATGTCCATTACCTCAAGCATTTATCTTTTCTTATGTTACAAACAATCCAATTCTAATCTTTTAGTTATTTTAAAATATACAGTAAATTACTGTTGGCTATAATCACTCTGTTGTGCTATCACATACTAGATCTTATTTATTGTATCTATTTTTTTGTGCCCATTGACCATTCCCTCTTCCACCCAACCCACTATCTTTGCTAGCCTCTGGTAACCATCGTTCTGCTCTCTGTCTCCATGCATTCAATTGTTTTAATTTTTAGCTCCCATAGATAAGTGAGAACATGTGAAGTTTTTCTTTCTGTGCCTGGCTTATTTCACTTAACATAATGACATCCAGTTCCATCTATGTTGGTGCAAATGATAGGATCTTATTTTTTTTTAATGGCTGAATGGTATTCCACTGTATTTAAGTACCACATTTTCTTTATTCATTCATTTGTTGATGGGCACTTAGGTTGCTTCCCAGTCTTGGCTATTGTGAATGGTGCTGCAATAAACATGAGAGTCTGGATACCTCTTTGATATACTGATTTCCTTTTTTTTTAAGTATATACATAGCAGTGGTATTGCTGGATCATAAAGTAGCTCTAGTTTTAGTTTTCTGAGGAAGCTCTAAGACTGTTCTCCATAGTGATTTTACAACTTACATTCCCACGAACAGTGTACAAGGGTTCTCTTTTTTTCTGTATCCTTGCCAGCATTTGTTATTACTTGTCTTTTGGATGAAAGCCATTTTGACTGAGGTGAGATGATGTTTCATGGTAGTTCTGATTTGCATTTCTCTAGTGATCAGTGATGTTGAGGGCCTTTTCATATGCCTGTTTGCCATTGTATATCTTCTTTTGGGAAATGTTATTGAGATCTTTTACCGATTTTTGAATTGGATTATTATTATTTGGCTATTCTGGGCCTTTGGTGGTTCCATATAAATTTTAGGATTGCTTTTTGTATTTCTGCAAAGAATGTCATTGGTATTTGATAGGAATTGCATTGAATCTATAGATTGCTTTGGGTACTATGGACATTTTAACAATATTGATTCTTCCAATCCATAAACATGGAATATCTTTCTACTTTTTTCGTGTGTGTCCTCTTCAGTTTCTTTCATCAGTGTTTTATAGTTTTCTTTTGTAGAGATCTTTTACTTCTTTGGTTAATTCCTTAGTATTTTATTTTATTTGTAGCTATTGTAAATGGGATTACTTTTTTGATCTCTTTTTCAGATTGTTGGCTGTTGGCATATGGAAATGCTACTGATTTTTGTATATTGGTTTTGCATCCTGAAACTTTACTGGATTTGTTTCTCAGTTATGGCAGTATTTTGGTGGAGTCTTTAGGTTTTTCCAAACATAAAATCATATCATCTCAAAGCAATGATAGTTTAACTTCTTCCTTTCCAATTTGGATGCCCATTTTTTCTCTTTTCTGACTGCTTTAGCTAGGACTTCCAGTACTGTATTGAATAACAGTGGTGAAAGTGGGCATCCTTGTCATGTTCCAGATCTTAGAAGAAAGGCTTTCAGTTTTTCCCCATTCAGTATGATACTAGCTGTGAGTCTGTTGTATATTTCTTTTATTGTGTTCAGGTATGTTCCTTCTACATACAATTTTTGAGAATTTTTATCATAAAGTGATGTTGAATTTTATCAAATGACTTTTCAGCATCAATTGAAATGATCATATCATTTTGTCTTTCTTTCTAGTGATATCATTGATTGATTTGTGTATGTTGAACCATTTTTGCGTCACTGTGACAAATCCCACTTGGTC
>NW_012108808.1:3784604-3812302 GCF_000951045.1 Mandrillus leucophaeus | reverse complement strand
TCTTTCTGTGCCTGGCTTATTTCACTTAACATAATGACATCCAGTTCCATCTATGTTGGTGCAAATGATAGGATCTTATTTTTTTTTAATGGCTGAATGGTATTCCACTGTATTTAAGTACCACATTTTCTTTATTCATTCATTTGTTGATGGGCACTTAGGTTGCTTCCCAGTCTTGGCTATTGTGAATGGTGCTGCAATAAACATGAGAGTCTGGATACCTCTTTGATATACTGATTTCCTTTTTTTTTAAGTATATACATAGCAGTGGTATTGCTGGATCATAAAGTAGCTCTAGTTTTAGTTTTCTGAGGAAGCTCTAAGACTGTTCTCCATAGTGATTTTACAACTTACATTCCCACGAACAGTGTACAAGGGTTCTCTTTTTTTCTGTATCCTTGCCAGCATTTGTTATTACTTGTCTTTTGGATGAAAGCCATTTTGACTGAGGTGAGATGATGTTTCATGGTAGTTCTGATTTGCATTTCTCTAGTGATCAGTGATGTTGAGGGCCTTTTCATATGCCTGTTTGCCATTGTATATCTTCTTTTGGGAAATGTTATTGAGATCTTTTACCGATTTTTGAATTGGATTATTATTATTTGGCTATTCTGGGCCTTTGGTGGTTCCATATAAATTTTAGGATTGCTTTTTGTATTTCTGCAAAGAATGTCATTGGTATTTGATAGGAATTGCATTGAATCTATAGATTGCTTTGGGTACTATGGACATTTTAACAATATTGATTCTTCCAATCCATAAACATGGAATATCTTTCTACTTTTTTCGTGTGTGTCCTCTTCAGTTTCTTTCATCAGTGTTTTATAGTTTTCTTTTGTAGAGATCTTTTACTTCTTTGGTTAATTCCTTAGTATTTTATTTTATTTGTAGCTATTGTAAATGGGATTACTTTTTTGATCTCTTTTTCAGATTGTTGGCTGTTGGCATATGGAAATGCTACTGATTTTTGTATATTGGTTTTGCATCCTGAAACTTTACTGGATTTGTTTCTCAGTTATGGCAGTATTTTGGTGGAGTCTTTAGGTTTTTCCAAACATAAAATCATATCATCTCAAAGCAATGATAGTTTAACTTCTTCCTTTCCAATTTGGATGCCCATTTTTTCTCTTTTCTGACTGCTTTAGCTAGGACTTCCAGTACTGTATTGAATAACAGTGGTGAAAGTGGGCATCCTTGTCATGTTCCAGATCTTAGAAGAAAGGCTTTCAGTTTTTCCCCATTCAGTATGATACTAGCTGTGAGTCTGTTGTATATTTCTTTTATTGTGTTCAGGTATGTTCCTTCTACATACAATTTTTGAGAATTTTTATCATAAAGTGATGTTGAATTTTATCAAATGACTTTTCAGCATCAATTGAAATGATCATATCATTTTGTCTTTCTTTCTAGTGATATCATTGATTGATTTGTGTATGTTGAACCATTTTTGCGTCACTGTGACAAATCCCACTTGGTCTTAATGAAATATCATTTTAATATGTTGTCAAACTCAATTTGCTAGTATTTTGTTGAGGATTTTTGCATTAATATTCATTAGGGATATTGGCTTGTAATTTTTTTTTTTGATGTGTCTTTGCCTGCTTTTGGTATCAGGGTAATACTGGCATTGAAGAATGAGTTTGGAAATATTCCCTCCTCCTCTCTTTTTCAGAATAGTTTGAGTAGTATTGATATTAATTCTTCTTTAAAGAGAATAATCTAACTAATAGTTTGAGTAGTATTGGTATTAGTTCTCTTTAAAGAAGACAGGAGTTAGTTCTCTAAAAGAACTAATTCCAAAACTACTCTGACTATTCTGAAAAATGGAGGAGGAGGGAATACTCCTCTATTTTGGTAGAATTCAGCAGTGAAGCCATTGGGTTCTAGACTTTTCTTTGCTGAGAGACTTTTTATAATGGCTTCAATCTCTTGTTATTGGTCTCTTCAGCTTTTGGATTTCTTTGTGGTTCAATTTTGGCAGGTTGTGTCTAGGAATTTATCACTTTCTTCTAGGTTTTCCAATTTATTGGCATATAGTTGCTTATAGTAGCCTCTAATGATCCTTTGAATTTCTGTGGTATCGGTTGTAATGTCTCCTTTTTCACCTCTGATTTTATTTATTTCGGTCTTCTCTCTTTTTTTTCTAAGTCTGGCTAAAGGTTTGTCTATTTTATTTATCTTTTTTAAAAAACAAACTTTTCATTTTATTGATTGTTTGTATTGTTTCCTGTTTCAATTTCATTTAGTTCTGCTCTGATATTTATAATTTATTCTGTTGATTTTGGGTTTGGTTTGTTCTTGCTTTTCTTGTTCTGTAAGATGCATAGTTAGGTTGTTTACTGAAGTTTTTCTGCTTATAGCTATAAACTTTCCTTTTAATACCACTTTTGCTGTATACCATAAGTTTTGGTATGTCGTGTTTTTATTGTTTTAAGAAATTTTAATATTTCCTTCTCAGTTTCTTAATTGACCACCTGGTTATTTAGGAGGCTATTGTTTAATTTCCACATGTTCATAAAGTTTCCAAAATTTGTCTTGTTATTGATTTCTGGTTTTATTCCATTGTGGTCAGAGAAAATGCTTGATATTACTTCAATTTTTGTTGAATGTTTTAAGACTTGTTTTGTGACCTAACATATGGTCTACTCTTGAAAATGATCCAGGTGCTTAGAAAAAGAATGTGTATTTTGCAGCCATTGGATGAAATGTTCTGTAAATATCTATTAGGTCCATTTGATCTATAGTGCAGATTAAGTCTGATGTTTCTTTGTTGATTTTCTGTCTGCATGGTCTGTCCAATGCTGGAAGTGAGGTGATGAAGTCTCCAGCTACTATTGTATCAGGGTCTATCTCTTACTTTAACTCTATTTAAAATATCTATTTTTAAGATAAATTTGCCTTATATATCTGGGTGGTCCAGTGTTGGATGAATATATATTTATAATTGTTATATCTTGCCAATGAATTGACCCCCTTATCGTTATATAAATAACTTCTTTGTCTCTTTTTATAGCTTTTGTTTTGAAATCTGTTTGGTCTAAATATAGCTATGCCTTTTCTGTTTTGGTTTCCATTTGCATGGAATATTTTTTTCCATCTGTTTATTTTCAGTCCATGTGTATCTTTATAGGTAAAGTGTATTTCTTGTAGGCAGCAAGTCATTGAATCTTTTTTTCATCCATTGAGCCACTACATGTCTTTTGATTGGAGCGTTTAGTTTATTTATATTCAATGTTGTTACTGATAAATAAGGACTTACCTGCCATTTTGTTATTTGTGTTTTTTTTTTTCAGTTGTTTTGTGGTCTTCTCTTTCTTCTTTCTTTTCTTCCTGTCTTCCTTTTAGTGGAGGTGATATTCTCTGTTGGTATGTTTTAATTTCTTGCTTTTTATTTTTTGTGTATCTGTTGTATGTTTCTTGATAGGAAGTTACCATGAACCTTGCAAATATTGTGTTATAACCCATTATTCTCAAGTGAGGACAACTTAACACTGATTGCGTGTACAAACAACCAACTGCAAAAAACAAAAAAATGAATGAAAACTATATATTTTAACTTCCCACCCCAGATGCTTTTAAACCTTTTGTTGTTTCTATTTATATCTTATTATATTGTCTGTCTTGAAAAGTTACTGTGGTTGTAATTTGTGATAGGTTCATTGTTTTGTCTTTCTGCTGAAGATATACTCATACCACAATTACAGTGTTATAATATTCTGTGGTTTTCTGTGTACTTACTAGTAAGTTTTTTACCTTCAGATGATTTCTAAATGCTCATTAACATCATTTTCTTTCACACTGAAGAACTCCCTTTGGCACTTGTTGTAGGACAGGTGTTGCTGAAATCCCTTAGCTTTTGTCTGAGGAAGTCTTTATTTCTCCTTCATGTCTGAAGGATATTTTCACTGGATATACTATCCCATAATAAAAGATTTTTTCCTTCAGCCCTTTATGTCATGCCACTCTCTTCAGGTCTGTGAGGTTTCCACTGAGAAGTTTGCTGCCAGACATACAGGAGCACCACTGTGTTATTTGTGTCTTTTCTCTTGCTGCTTTTAGGATCCTTTCTTTATTTGTGACCTTTGGGAGTATGATTATTAAATATCTTGAGATGGTCTTCTTTGGGTTAAATCTCTTTGGTGTTCTATATCCTTCTTGTACATGAGTATTGGTATCTTTCTCTAGGTTTGGGAAGTTTTCTATTATTATCCCTTTGAATAAACTTTCTCCTCACCCTAGGAGTTTTAAGCCCCTTTAAGGCCAATAAATCTTAGATTTGCCCTTTTAAGGCTGTTTTCTATATCTTATAGGAATGCTTTATCATTTTTAATTCTCTTTTCTTTTTTCTCTTCTGACTATATATTTTCAAATAGCCTTCCTTCAGCTCACTTCTGCTTGATTAATTCTGCTATCAAGAGACTCTGGTGCATTCTTCAGCATATTGGTTGCATTTTTCAACTCCATAGCTTTTGCTTGATTCTTTTTAATTTTTTCAATCTCTTTGTTAAATTTATCTAATAGGATCCTGCTATTATTTTATTGATATTATATATCACATTGATTTGTGTATGCAGAACCATCCCTACATTGCTGTGATAAACCCCACATGGTCATAATGAAGTATCTTTTAAATGTGTTGCTTAACTCAGTTTGCTAGTATTTTGTTGAGGATTTTTGCATTAATATTCATCAGGGATATTGGCCTGTAGTTTTCTTTTTTTAATGTGTCTTTGCCTTGTTTTGATATCAGGATAATGCTGGTTTTTTGAATTTCCTCAAAACAGCTATTTTGAATTATTAGCCTGAAAAGTCACATATCTTTGTCTTTCCGTAACTGGTTCCTGGTAACTTATTTAGTTCATTTGGTGAGGTCATATTTTCCTGGATGGTCTTGATGCTTGTAGCTATTCATTGATGCTTAGACATTAAGTAGTTAGGCATTTATTGTAGTCTTCACAGTCTGGGCTTATTTGTACTTGCGCTTGAGAAGGCTTCCTAGGTATTTGGAGGGACTTGGATGTTGTGATCTAAGATTTTGGTTACGGCAGCCATTTTCTGTATTGGGGGTGGGGGCACCCCAAGCTCAGTGAGGCTGTGGCTCTTATAGACTCATAGAGAAACCATCTTGGTGGTTTGGATAAGATCCTGAATATTTCTCTGGATTATCAGAGACTTTTGTTTTCTTCCCTTACTGTCTCCCAAACAAATGGAATCTTTTTCTCTGTGTTGAGCTGCCTGGAGCTGGAAAGAGAGAACAACATAGCATCCCTCTGGTGTCCACCGCAGAGACTGCACTGGGTTAAAACTGATTCAAGCACAGCATTAGGTGTTGCCCTAGGCTTGCAATAATCATTGGCTACTGCCAATTTTCATTCAAGGCCTGAGTGATCCACAATCAGTAGGTGGTGAAGCCAGCCAGACTTGTGTCCTTTTCTTCAAGGTGGCGGGTTCCCCTGACCTCAGGTGGGTCCAGAGATGTTGTTTGGGACCCAGGGCTTGGAGTCAAATTCTACCGACTCTTCTCTTCTTTTTCCACAAGTAGAGGAGTCTCTCTCTCTGACCACAAGCAGCCCTGGCCCATGGTGAGTTTTTCCTGGCTACTGCTAATCTTCACTCAAGGCCCAAGGCCTCTTCATTCAGCTTGTGGTGAATGCTGCGAGACCTGGGTCTCTCCCTTCAGGCCAACGGGCTTTTCTCCGGCCCAGGGTAGGTTCAGAAATGCCATCCAAGAGCCAGGGCCTGCATTTGGGGACCCCAAGAGCCCGCTCAGTTCTCTACTCCACTGTGCCTGAGCTGGCATCTGAGCTGCAAGACTAAGTCCCATTTACTCTTCCCTCTCCTTTCTTCAAGCAGAAGTAGTCTGTCCCCATAGCCACCACAGCTAGGAAGGTGCTGGGTCATACCTGAAGCCAGCATGCTTCTATTAGGCCATCTTAGATTCTCTCTGCATGTCATGCGGCCACTGCTGGAGGATGTGGGATGGGTGGCATTGGCAGGTCGACACTGTCTTTCCTGCCCTCTTCAGTGCCTCTTCAGTGATAAAGAGTTAAAACCAGATACTGTGATCACTCACCTGATTTTTGGTTCTTAGAAAAGTGCTTTTTGTGTGCATAGTTGTTCAATTTGGAGTTCCTGCAGGGGCTGATGCTCGCAAGAGGCTTCTGTTAGGCCATCTTTACCGATAATCTTAACCTCAGGTACATGGACATTAAGGATGGACTTCATAGAAAAGTGAAAAACCTTTAAAAATTGTGTATGTATACATTCTTCTAGCTTTCCTTAGATCCTCAAAGTCGTTTGGGACACCCAAAGTTTAATAACTGGAAAGGAAGTAATGGAGAGTTCTAATTTGGGTTCTTTGGTTAGTTTATTCCTTTTCTTTATTTACAGACATTATTGTTTCCTATCTACTGCTTCTTAGTATCTATTTCTGTCTTCTACTTCTGTGAGACTAACAGTGCCACCACAACTGTATTGGCACTCCTTGTTCATGTCAGAATCTCCCATTACCAAATGGTCTGAACAGGGAAGAGACATTTCCTACTAACATAAAAATCGGAACATGACCTTTTTCATGGTGGACTGATAACATGAAGTTTTTGGAGATCTCACTTAAGGCCCTGGATTATGAGTGTGGGAAGATATTAATTTCTCTTGCTATTCTCTCCTCTTTTTCCAGCGTATCTCTGTTATTAAATTCTATAGGTTCAAGTTGCCTTGTGAAGATACAGACATTAGCCAATAGTTGGTCCTTTTTTTATTACATTATGTCCAAAATTGTGCTGTTCCATTTATCTTCCTAAAACATAATTCTGATCCTCTCCTTCTTCTACTCAAAATTCTTCAGTGTTTCTCCATTGGAAATAAATTACAGACTTTGTAGCTTGGCATTCAAGTCTTCTATAACTTAGACTTTCCTCAGCTTTTCACTCAAACCCTAGCTTACCTAAAGCTTTCATGCTGTGTGCTGTACCTGGAATGCTTCATTCCAGATGCCAAACTCTAAGTTTCCAGATTCTGTTCATCTTCCATGTCTTTGCTTATGTGGGATTTTTTCCAGAAGTCTTTCTATGATCTCTCCACATGGAATTAATCTTCTTTTCTGATAATAGGTAACTTATTATTTGTACTTTTAAAATGACACTAATTATGTTTAGCCTGCTGTTAAAAAAAAATTTTTTTTTTTTTTGCTTTCATGTCTTCTTTTTCTTATTAAATTACAAAACTGTTAATGAAAAATTTGGCACTTTTTCACCCCTGGATTACCTTATAGCTAGCTCATAGTGCCATATACACAAAAGTTGCTCAGTAAATATTTGTGGAATGATGATTGCCAACATGTGTTGAGAATTTACGTGGCAGGCACTTGTTAATATTTATTTGTATTTCTCTTTTAACCTTCACAACATCTTTATAATAAATGTACTATAATTGTTCCCAACTTACAGATGAGGAAAAAGAGTAGGGAGGTTGTTTAACTAGTCCAAGGACTCAGTTAGTAATTGTCAGACTATGGTACAAACTCAAAAGTTCTGACCCCAAAGCCTAATGTTCTTAATCATAGTGTTATACTAAATAATTTATGGATTGAATGCATGAGTAAGGAATTAAATGGAAATTACTTCGTAGACTCTGAACTATGGTGATTAAGGGCATGTAAAACTCACTTAAAGTGATTCTGTCTCCCAGAAATTTTCAAGCATAATTTTATTATGTAGTTTTTTCTTGACTTTGCAATGACTCATTCCAAATGGCATTCCTGTCCCTATCCCTCCCTATTCCCCTGGCTCTGTGCTTAGGGAATAGATATATGATAAGCATCCATCACTCTTTAAGCCTTCCAATTATATTTTGATATCTTTAGCATTGAATTCTCAGCAAGTTTTTAGTTGCGTAGTATTTTATAATGTTTTAATGGTTTACTCTGCTTAAAGTGATTTAAGGTAAGTTACCTTTAAGCATTTGTGAGTACAGTGGCCTGGAGTTCTTGGTAAGATCATCATTTTGGCCATGTGCCTTCCTCTATTCTCAGTAGCTATTAATGGAGTAATTGGAAAGCAACAGAACCATTACAGTGTGTTCTGACCCTGTATGACTTCTGCAGAGCTGTGCTGTTGTATGAATCTTCTCAGCTCTTTACTCTGTGATACTTTACTTTTGTATGCCTGGGGACAACTAGAGAGACATGCTTTTTAAAATGCTTAGACAACTGCTTACATCTGTGAGGTGTGCATTTATGTAAGACCTTTCTTTGTGCTCCTAAGATAGCAATAACAATAGCAAGATGGTCTATCCAATTGAGTTTAATATTCATGAGATTACATTGAAATTGTTCAAACATGAGGGGAAGCAGAATACATTGAAGCAGCAAGAGAAGAATGTAAAGGAACCTTCTAACCTTGGATTTATTCTCTGTAACACTCATGGAAATAGCTTTGGAAAGGAAGGCATGGGAAGAGGATGAGTGAGCTGGCTTTAATCCAGCTGTGATGAGGGATCACTGCAATCCATATATGGCTTGTTCCTGGGCTAAATGAAGAGCTGCACAGCCTTCCTACAAATTATGCTGCCATAAAAGAACAGCTGCTCAGTGCCCTAAGAGGCTGTTGGCACCAGGCAGTCCTCGAAAGAACTACTATCTGTCTCTTTCTGTGTAGTTCTGATAAATTCTTACCATATAACTTTTTAACTTATTTTTTATTCATTTTATTTAATTTTTTTTTCAGAAGGAGCATTGTGGTATGATATGGTTTTGTTTATGACTGAAGAAGTACAAACCAATATAACCATATAATTATCTTTTGTATATTGTCTTTCTGTATAATTTTATATATTATCTAGGCCAACTTAAGAGATGCCAGTTAATTACATGTTGTGCAGAGGAGAACAGTTGAGTTGGATATATCCTTTTAGTGATACAGTTGACAAACTGATGAAAAAGAATACTTGAAAGTTAATAATCAGTCACTATGATGGATGGAATACTAAAAAAGAGCAAGGCATTTTAACAGCATGTCATATACATTATATCATTTAATCCTCACAACAAATCTGTGGTGTAAGGATAATTATTCCCGTTTTAAAGACAGGAAACCAAGGCATCCGTAAAGGAAGGGAGATGCTTTGAAAATGAATCACTGTTATTCTAGAGACCAAAATAGAAGCATAGCATTAGTATGTACTTGGTAATTCTTAGAAAACTCTAACTACTTAAGTCAGCAATGGCTTCATTTGTAGACAGAATATGTGGTCACCTACAAGATGCAGTTTATGAGATGCTGAAATCCTCACCTTCTGAGATAATACTGTTACTAGTGTGTTCAAATGAAGTCCCTGCCAACTAGCTAACTTCATAAATTCAATCTGAGAATTGCTAAATGATGATTCTTTATATTTATGTTGCATAACATAGAATAAAAAGAAAATCTTGCTCTATTAACCTTTGGAATCTCACCACAGTCTTGAAGGCAAGCAATGAAGACATTGTCATTCTCATACTGTAGACAAGAAAGTCAGAACCCCAGGGAGTAGTGATTAGAGCTGTGATTAGAACCCAGATGTGTGGCACAGTCCACCAAACAGCCCTTCTTTGCTTTCTGAACTCTATGTTTGGAGTGGCTCCTTTAGTCCAGTATTTCCAATCTTCTAGGAACCAGTCATAGGTATTTTTTAAAGGAAGGGTTCCTTCCTCAAATAAGTTTGGGAGAAGTGTGATGTCCTATCCTTTTCTTGGAGATTCACAGTGCACATGAACACAATGGAAACCTTGACATAAAGATATTTGGTTAACTTGTTTAATAGGGTCTTTCCCATAGATTTCTCATGTTTAATTTTCTTTCTTGGTGTTATGGTTTAGATGTTACTTTATCCCTTTTGTACATAATAGATTAGAGGAAGTGGTGATTGAAGCCAGAGGAATATAGAACACAAAGGTTATGAGGACAGAATTTGTTCTTGTACCCTACACAGTGCTTTGTGTGTAACATCAACAGTATTTGTGAGAGGAAGAATAGTGCATGAGTTCTAAAGGCTTAAGACAAAAGCTGATCAGTAAGCAGAGTAGCCATCAGGTAGAAATTTCTTTGAGTATCTGAAGGTTGTCTGAGGGTCTTTGTCCTTATAAAGTTGATCCAGTTCTTATATTGGATTTCTAGGGGCAAAGCTTTGTCTCTTTTTACATGGCTTGGTAGCCATAAAATCATCTTCATCACTGAACGCATTTTAATGTCTGTTTCAAAGGGATATTTCAAAAAGAAACGTATTTTTTTTTGTCTAAACTGAGGCTATTCTGTAAGAGCTCATATTTTCCAGCCACCTAGTACCCTCACTGGCATTCTAGGGATGTTTCATAGAGCAGTGTTAGTTTGTTATCTAGTGCAAATAGTCTCAGGAAATAGTACTGAAACTCATTAGTGGACTTTGGAGTTTTCCATTTCAGCAGGTTAGGGATGCTACTTTGTTAAGACTTTATTAACAGATCCTTGCAGAGGTGAAATATTATAATTTATTGCCTTTTAATGTCCCTGGATTCATAGATAAAGACTTGAGGGTTTAGCCATGAAAGATAAAATAAAGGAAATATAAACATTGTAATTTTATTTGTTCATCCATCCATTAATTTGTTTATTCACAGATTGAAAAGTATGGATTCCCACCTGATCTTATCCTCACCCCTCAAGAAAGCATCCAGCTTTATGACACAATGGTTCACGTCTGGGAAGCTTGGCCCAGGGCTCAGGTAAATATAGAAATGTATATTCATCAAAATGAACTTTAGTTAATGCTATTCCAGAATATAGCAAAATTACTCTTGAGGTAAGCACACGTATTCTCTCTATTTGCTGATGCTGCTATTTTGAAATAATCAATAATTTTTTCTTTTTTTCAGACATTCTTTGTGACTTTATTATTGTATGTAGCATGGAATATTCTATAATTCTTGAAAATATTTCTTCTTTTAGCTTTTGCGATACCATACTACTTTAACTGTGTTTTTGGACTTATATTCCTTCATTCTCTTCTCTGTTGGTTTTCATCTTTTCATCAGCTGTGCCCTGTATTCTTTCTTTTGAAGAGTTCACCCATCGTCATAGGTTTATGTGTTAGAAATTATTGGGAGGTGAAAAGATTTTCAACAGCCTCTGTCCTCAAGGAGTTTGCAATTTGGTTAAGGAGACAAGTAAACTTAAATACATCATTGTATCTTTCTTACTGTAGATTGCATAGCTTAGCTTAATTTTGTAATAATTTTCCCCCCAAGGAATTGTGTCCAGAGGAATTCATTCTTTTTAAGAATAAAATAGTCATTAAGAAGTTGGATGCTAGAAAATATGAAGAAAACTTAAAGGCAGAATTGACAAATTGGATTAAAAATGGCAAAGTGAAGAAGGTAATTTTCACACTTTCTTGGACAAAGTTTTGCTTAATTGTTAATTGTTTGGAGTTGCATAATAATTTAGCTAATAACTGTTTTGTAATCTTTTCATTCCAATTTTTGTTTTAGTAATTCCGTTTAAACATGTTATACAGTGACTATGAGATAGAAAATAGGAGGAGGGAACTGATTTCATTTCTTAGCTCAGTGACCTTTAAAACATGTGCCATAGGCTTTTGGTTTCTTCAGGTAACAGCTACAAACAGCTAAAAACAAAGAACCTTTGACTTTAACAGGAGCACCAATGTTGCCAAGGCTTTCACAGAAGAGCAACTGGCTCCAGAGGAATGATAGTTAAAATCAGGAATTAGTAGAGGGGCTAATCTGAGTAAGTCTTGTGCAAATAAAAATAAATTATTTAAAAATAACCAATCTCTGAAACTCATGTACGTGATGATAAATGAGAGAATATAAATATACTTGCAGGAGGCTCAGGCAAATTTATAGATGACAGACTCATAGGTGACTATGCTGAGAAACAAAGATATCCTTGAGCATAACATTGATGGATCTTTGGTTCTAGTTTGCTGACTGATTGTCATGTTAATTTGCCTTTTTCACTCTGGTGGTGAAAGAAATAAAGATAAAAATGGTATTGGTTGGCCAGGTGTGGTGACTCACACCTATAATCCCAGCACTTGGGGAAGCTGAGGCGAGTGGATCACTTGAGGCCAGGAGCTTGAGACCAGCCTGGCCAACGTGGTGAAATCCTGTCTCTAAAAAAATACAAAAATTAGCCAGGTGTGGTGGCGCACGCCTGTAATCCCAGCTACTCTGGAGATTGAAGTCGGAGAATCACTTGAGTCTGGGAGTCAGAGACTGCAGTGAGCAAAGATCATGCCACTGTACTCCAGTCTGTGCAACAGAGGGAGGCTCATTCTCGAAGAAAAAAAAAAAAAGAGATATTGATGTTAGGAAGTATTACAAATAATTTAGCCTATTTGGCACAGAATGCTGTGTTCCATTAAGTGTTAATCGGGGAAAACTGAATACCAACGATGTCCCTATTTGCCACCCCTCAAATGATAATTAAAATGAAAAATAACTTTGTCAAGAAAATGTATTCATGATAGCACATAACTATTTCATCAGATTTTCCATTGTATATTATGTAAAGGAATTTAATGTTAATTTTCCTGATATAAAATAACATTTATTTTTTTCTGATTAAAAAAGAAGTAGATGCTGTTTATAAAAAATTATAAAACATGGAATAGTAGGATAAAAGTTACCACCCACAATTTCAGCAATATCTGAGGTGAACAACTTGTTACACTTCTATTGATCATTGTATTTTGTGACTCATTCATCTCTTGAATTTTCAGTTACGCATTATAAACATGTCTCTATACTATTACAAATTATTGGTAGACATAGTTAAAACTTTTTCTTTTTAATTTTAAGAGGTTCTTTTCCATTATTGATTTTATATATACTTCTTAACATATTTGGTTATCTAATAATTGGAGAAACCTTTGTCACTCTACCTGCAACAGTTGAAACAGCAACATTTTAGGAACATCCTTATCCTACTGACTTATTTCTAGTGCCGACAAAAAATCATATATTTTATATCTTTTATTGTCTATTCTTTAATATAGAGATGTTTGTGACTCTGCTGACTTTTACTATTACTTGATAATATATTCTAAAAGGACCATTTTAAAAACCCACCCAAAACTATATATGAAAAATTCTTCTAATTTTAGACAACAAAATAATTCCTTTCTTTCTTCTGTTTCCGCAAATTCTTTTTTTTTTTTTTTAAATAATTTTAACTTACTGCTCTAGGTCAAAAGAGTACTGGAAAACCTTAGTCCGGATTCATTGTCTAGTTCAGAAGATATGGTAAAAATGTTTCCTCTCCTCGTTGAAAAGTTAAGACAAATGGATAAGTTGCCTGCAATATTTTTTTTGTAAGTAACTGAAACTTAATTTATCTTTGTTTATATGTTAGAATTTTTTGTTTGGTTTTGTTTTCAATTAGTCTCATTTATATATAGTGGTTAGAAGTAACCCTACTTTTACTATTTTGTTGCATTTTAGAAAAATAACATAGATTTTATTTTTAAAGAAATGAGTCAGTCTTCTAGGTCAATCCTTATAAAATTTTTCATCGTATTGCCCTCTTAATTCCTTGACTCTTGATTTTTAAAAAAGTTTTTGGCTTTCCTAAATGTTTTTTGTAAGTAGCTATTACCAACTTTAGAAATGCTCCTATAGGAACTAAATTGAAAGCATTCATAATTTATTGAATGGTTGGTTTTTAATTTATAGCTAAGAAAACTAAGCCCAGAGGCTTTCCTTGATATTGTGTGGTATAATAAAAAGACCTTGAGTGGTATTTAGCATCTCTCATTGATTAAGAGAACTGAAGTGGGACACATTAAGTGGTTAACACTGTGTACCCTGGACCCACTCTAATAATCAGAACCAAAAAACTTATTTAGCCCAGAGAATTTTAAATTCTTTTAACTATGAAAGTTTTGTATAAAATAAATTCCCAGCACCTTGATCCAATGGTTATGTGAAATTGTTTACAAAGATAAATACACAAACACATAGGTGTTGTAGATATGTTAAATGGTCGCACTAAGCCACATGTGTATTGTTACGAATCCGAAGTCCATGCTGGTGGTCAATAACTAAAAAATGATGATGAGAGAAGTTAAAGAGTAGTATGACTGAAGTCACAAATGTGGGGAATTACAAGAAAATTTCTTCTTCTTTTGTGCTTAGACAGAGTAAACAAATGAGATATTCTGCCAACATGTTATAACGTCTATCTAGATTACTTTCCAGTGTGGCTCTGAATTTTAGTTAGAAACAAATGTACCCCTATATGTCACTGAGGAATGGCTGAAAGTATGACTTTGGGATAGGAATCTAAATAGAAACAGGATTCATTATTTATGCACTTATATGCATTTAATTTTTTAAAATAATTTTTAAAAAGTTATTTTAAATGTTTGGGAATGAGATCTTTAATGGAGTTTCCAGTTGTCTTGAAAGTATGCTACAGAAATCCTAGGTTGAGTCCACTGCTTTGTAGCTCTGGAACATTGAGAACTCTATGACAGTTGGTTTAGACTCAAGCTGGGTCAACTTCCCTTCCTTAATCTGGACTCTAGAAAAACACATGGTGCTGACAAAATGCATGATTAGCGACTGGTGCCCATGTAGAGGCACAGTTAAGAGCCCACACTTTGGGTCAAATCTTAGCTTAAATTCCAGCTCTGCCCTCCTTTGGCTATGTGACTTCTGAAAATCTATTTAGCCTCTTGCAGCCTCATTTGAAAAATAGAGATAATAACTAATTCATTGGGTTGTGATGTGGATTAAATGAGGTAATTTATATAAAACACTTATCAGTAGAAAACATGACTGATTGAGGCCCATTCACTAGCTTTTTTTTTTTTTTTTTTTTTTACACTGGACTCTTGTCATAGATTAACAGAGGGATTAAAAAAGGAAAATTAATTCTAGATGTCCTAGGTCTGTTTGTGTTAAAGCAGTAAGAAGAATCGTTTAATGCTGTCATTTAGGGTACTGTTTGCAACCAGTAATATATGGGTGTTGCATATTAACTTGTATTACTGTGAACAGGGAGGCAGATTTAGAAGTGCAGTTAGACATATAGCCTCTGCTTCAGTGAACTGCAATTGCACTACTGCCTTCCAGTCTGGGTGACAGAGAAAGAGGCTGTCTCAAAAAAAAAAAAAAAAAAAAAGCCTCTGAAGTTGAGGCTGAATTGCCCAGGTTCTAATCGCAACCTGACCAGTTACTAGGCTATGTGACCTTGAAGACGTTTTTAAATTTCCTTTGGCATTTACTTCTTCATCTGCAAAACAGAGATAATATTACCTTCCTCATAACGTGGTGGTAGAGATTAAATTAGTTAATATATTTAAGCCACATAGAATAGTGCCTGGAACTTGGTCATTGTTTGCTGTTATTACTTTTGCTTTTTTACATACCAAATCTTCTTACCATGCGTAGTAGACTGTGACTTTCCTAGCCTTTGTTTCTTCAGTGTACTCATTGAATGCTGATCAGCTAAATAAGATTTCTTTTCGAAGTCTGTTTTCTAAACATGCTAGTAAACCCATGGCCTCACAAGTAATATTCGAAAAAATTCTATGGTGAACTCAGCCTATAATGAGTGTAATATTACTGGACATTACATATATTGAGCCAAAACATTTTTTTCTAGCAAACTATATGTCAAGATGATAGTGGTAGATGGACCTGTGATATTGTCAAACTCCCCAAAATATTTGAAGATATTTATTCTGAGCCAAATATGAGTGACCATGGCCTGTAACACATCCCTCAGGAGATCCTGAGAACATGTGCCGAAGGGCTGCAGCGTGGTTTTATACGTTTTAGGGAGATATGAGACATCAATCAAATACATTTAACATATACATTCGTTTGGTCCAGAAAGGCAGGACAACTCAAAGTTGGGGAGGGAGGCTTCCAGGTTATAGGTAGATTTAAAAATTTTCTGATTGGGAATTGGTCGAAGTAGTTATCAACAGAAAGGGATGTATGGGTTATGATAAAAGGTTGTGGAGACAAAAGTTTTACCATGCACACAAAGCCTCCAGGTAGCAGGCTTCAGAGAGAATAGATTGTAAATGTTTCTTATCAGACTTAAGGTCTGTGTTGGTGTTAATGCTGGAGGGCATAGGGAGGTATGTAGAACCCCCACTTCCCATTGTGGCTTGAACCAGTCTTTCAGTTGAAATTTTAGAGTGCCCTGGCCTAGGATGAAGTCTATTCAGATGATTGGGGGGCCTTATAATTTTGTTTTTGGTTTACCAATATGGATGGAAACATAGTCTTTTCAAAGCACTATTTCCATTTGTTTTAAGGTTTAATAATGGTGATGTGGAAACAAGAGCTGGAAGTGTGTGCAGTTTTCTGGAGAAGATAGAGACAAAAAGCCATCCCCACACTGAATGTCATAGTTATGTCTTTGGAATAGATGAAGCACTTGAAAAAGTTGTAAAAATGGAGAAGACACAAAAAAGGTGGTAAGTATTAATGTTTACTTGAACAAATTGGCCCCTAAGGACTTAAAATATTTATAAGACACTGTCAGAAATGTTTAGAGACCTGAGCCACAAAGGGGTTCTTGTTATTGTTATTGGTTCTTGTTTTTGCAAATAGAGTAAATTTGGGTGGGAGGATGGGAGGAAGGGAATCCCTCTTATACGTGTAGATAGATTTCATTTAGGAATCAGGAGAGGTGGGACTACGGCCTGTAAGCCTAACAATCAGCTGGGCCTCCTAGGAGGCCCTCAGCCTACATAACCTGTATCATGCCCCAGGGTACAACCTGGAGGTTTCCTGGTCTGTAGAACACTTATTCACTATTGGTGGGAGTGTAAATTAGTTCAGCCATTGTGGAAGATAGTGTGGTGGTTCCTCAAAGACCAAAAGACATAAATACCATTCAACCCAGCAATCCCATTGCTGAGTGTCTACCCAAAGGAATATAAATCATTCTGTTGTAAAGATGCATGCATGCGTATGTTCATTGCAGCACCATTCACAATAGCAAAGACATGGAATCAACCTAGATGCCCATCAGTGATAGACTGGATAAGGAAAATGTGTACACCATGGAATACTATGCAGCCATAAAAAGAATGAGATTATGTCCTTTATAGGGACATCGATAGAGCTGGAGGCCATTATTCTTAGCAAACTAATGCAGGAACAGAAAACCAAATACTGCCTGTTTTCACTTATGAGTAGGAAGTAAATGATGAGAACACATGGACACATAGAGGGGAACAACACACACTAGGGCCTATCAGAGGGTGGAAGGTGGGAGGAAGAGGGAAAGAGAGGATCAGGAGAAATACCTAGTAGGCACTAGGCTTAATACCTGGGTTTTGAAATAATCTGTACAACAAACTCTCATGACTTAAGTTTACCTATATAACAAATCTGCACATGTACCATTGAACTTAAAATAAAACATAAAAATAAAAGAATGGCCTATAGAATGAATTGCCATACCAATTGTATGCATGGGGTAGAACTTCACTGCTGTGATTTTTTTTTTTTTTCCTTTCTCCCTAAGGTCTGATTAATTCTGACAGTTCTATGGTCAAAATATTTCTTCTCTCCTTGCCATTCTCTGCCTCCTCACTTACTGGCTCTGCCTTGGTTCAGGTCCTTGCCATTTGTTATTTGGGATTCTTTGGAGTCTTTCTCATGTGTAATGTCTTGTTCCAGGTTCACCTCTTCCAATGTTATTGACGTACAGGTGCTGGTCCGATTGTTCTGTTTTGGGATTCTATAATGGGTGTTGCTTTTCTGGCCAGAAACCTCTGTGGCCAATGGCACCTTTGCTGCACACAGCCAGGCATGCTAGCTGCAGAGGGGTGGGCAGCTCCAGGCACTGGCACAAGCACCAGCTTCCTGTGAGGCTGGGGCTGAACCAGGTATACCGCAAGCAGCTTCCACGGCTGGCACTGAGGAGCATGGTGGTGCCCAGAGATGCCAGGAACTGCAGAGCCTCAAAGAAGTTATCACAGCCCTGGCTTGGAGAGCTCTTAGTTCTGGGCTCCTTGAAGGGCTGCAGCTCTTCTCTCCTTCTCTCTTCTCTCCTGCTTGTCACCCATAACGTGGCAAGCAAGGGGCGTGTTTCAGCCCTGTTTGTGTTATAGCTCTTTTAGCCCTGCCATTCAGTGGGTCCCAACTTCTTGTCCTGTGTCCAGGAAGAATGAGGTACACAGACAAGTGGAGGGTGAGCAAGGTGAAGAAGAGCTTTACTGGGAGATGGGACAGCTCAGAGGACACCTGCAGTGGGTAGCTTCTCTCTGCAGGTGGGATGTCCCAATGAGTGTTGAGCTCTTAGTGGAGAAGAGACCCTGGAGTGGGTTGCTCCTCTCTGCAGGCAGGTAATCCCGTCAAGTGCTCAGCTCTCAGTGGAGAGGAGACCCTGGAGTGGGTAGCTCCTCTCTGCAGCTGGTCGTCTGTTGAGTCCTCAGCTCTTAGCAGAGAGGAGGCCATGGAGTGGGTAGCTCCCCTCCACAGCTGGTGATCCTGACGTCTGCTCAGCTCGCAGCAGAGAGGAGACCCTGGAGTGGGTAGCTCCTCTCTGCAGCTGGTCGTCTGTTGAATCCTCAAGTCTGGCTGAGTCTGAGGTTTATATGGGATTCAGAGGGGAAGAAGTGCGTGCCAATTGGTCCATGGGTGGCCATGGGCAGGCCTGGAGAAAGCACTGTAAGTTCCCACATCGGTCCACAGGACTGGCAGCCCAGCCCCCGGGTTTCAGGCCTTCCCCAGCTTGAAGGTGGGACTTCACCAGGGACCCACTCCTTTCTGCTCAGAGCTTGTCTGCCTCCTGCTGCTGTTCATGGCACCCAGGCTGTTTGTGCCAGAGAGCTGCCTGCAGACCAGCACCGAGCTGCTCTTAGCCCCTGCCTTGGCCTCCCTCCCATGCTCACTGGTACTCAATGTCTGGAAAGGGCCGAGCCAACAGGGGGCTGGCATGTCAGCACTGTCCTGAGCGTGCACATACCTGGCTAGGTTGCAACAGCACCTGGGCTCAGCCTCAACTTTGCTCTGAGATTGGAGTGGGTGCCAGGAGCAGGGAGAGGCCGGGCAGCAGGAGCAGACGCTTCTGAGCCTGTGGAGTAGTGGCCGGGAGCAGAGAGAGGCCAGGTAGTGGGAGCAGGCGCTTCCAAACCTGCAGGGGCAAGGGGGCCTTCCTGGGCCCCCGAGAGCGCAGAGATGCCTGGGTCCACAGTTGCAGCTTGGGTGGCTGCAGCTACACCAGGGAGGGTGGGGCTTCTGCCCACTCCTGGCACCCAAGTGCACAGGGAGGCCCAAGTCTGCAGCCATGGGTTGGGTGGCTGCAGCTATGCCCATAAGGGCAGGGCTCCTGCCTGTTCCTGGCCCCCAAGAGCACAGGGATGCCTGGGTCTGCAGCTGCAGCTGCAGCTTGGGTGGCTACAGCTGTGCCTGGGGAATGCGTCTCCCACCCTGTCAACTTGGAAGTGGGCGGGACTTCCACCTATTCCCAGCTCCTGCTGGCTCCATGGAGGACACAGCCCTGGCCTCGCCTCCCATACTGAAGCCAGTGTCATGGCAGCGGCCGCCCCAGATTGGCCACTGCTGCCATCAGTTCTAACGTGCACATTTAGTTAGATTGTCCTACATACAAAGTTCTTCCTTCCGAATTACTTGGTAGAGTTGTTAAAGGGTAGGCACTCACACAAATTGCTCTCCACCATCTGAATCTATGTACTACACACTGCATCTACCTGGAGGGCCTTCCTTTCTGTTGGCTCATAAATCTGCTCATTTCCCCACATCTTTTGTTTTGAATCTGTCTTCTCTCTGAAGTTTATAATGATTCCCTCACATAGATCTATTACCCTTTGTCTTTTGTTGTCATTCCACTTTGAATCATTAAAGCATTTGGATCAATTATAACACTGCATTGCAGTTGTTTTCATAGCTTTATTTTCTTTAGATTGGGAGTTCCCTTAAAAGAACTGCATATTCTTCTTTGAGTCCCCTAATAATAGCATATTGCCTGGCACGTAGTAATAGTGCTTCATAAACACTTTTGAAAGACTAATTAAACCTTCCCTCAACATTTGTCTTAGTCCATAACAAATTACCATAGACTAAGTGGCTTCTAAACAGAAATTTATTTCTCACAGTTCTGGAGGTTAGGAAGTCCAAGATCAAAGTGTTGACAGAGCTGCTTCCTGGTTCATAGAGAGCTGTGTTCTCTGTGTCCTTACATGGTGGAAGGGGCGAGGGATCTCTCTGGAGGCAACTTTATAAGGTCACCAATCCCTTTCATGAAGACTTTGTCTTCATTACTTCATCACCTCCCAAAGACTCCACCTTCTGATATCACACATGGAGTTTAGGATTTCAGCATATAAATTTTTTTTGAGGGGGACACAAACTTTCAGTCTGTAACAATGTTGAAACAACTTTCATTGCCTTTCTCATTCAGACATTTCCTAAAGACTAGGGCAAGCTCTCTATTGATTTCACCACTGCTTTGATCTTTTTTCTGCTTGTTGGACATAGGAGAAGGGAAAAGTACCTGGGAGAGAGATGTTGAAGCTCCAGGTCTTCTCGGTGACTGATTCTCTTCAGTCAGTCTTTTTTCAGGACTAGAAACTACATTTCAAGTTGGATGTGTAGTGAACGACATTGGCCATGAAAATAGAGAGTATTTAATGGTATAATCAATTTTTCTCTTAGGCCTAGTCAGGAAGGGTCTCTGTTGTCAGTATGAATATTTAAAATACCCTTTTCTGTCTGGAACCCTCTTCGTTAGACCAGAGTTAGTGGGATCAGAGGATGTGCCAACTCATTCTAGACTGTGCCACGCACCCCACCCCCTTTGCTTTTCCACTTTGCTCTGGCCACTGCTCAAGAGATTCAGGAGCAGAAATTTTCCTGAGAAGAACTGGGTATCTGTTACAGCGTGAAGGAGGAGAAATTTTGCAGAGAAAAGGAAGAAAATACAGGGGATTTTGCTGATGATGGGCTCTGACTGCTAGATGAAATGGTGGAAATATACATGAGGAAGGGGAGACCAAGTCAGGATTGATGGAGCTACTGTCAATGTCGGATGACCAAGCGAAATCTGTGGGGCCTTAGGCTTCTTGCTGTAACTGAATATGAGTTTTCATTACTTAAAAGTTTATTTTTTTTAAATAATAGCATTAAAAAAAACCCAAAGAGGGCTGAAAAACTGGAAAGAAAACTAATGTATAGAGCTGAATATATTAATTTCCTGGAGAATCTGAAGATTCTGGAAATCTCTGAGGACCACACGTATGCTGATGTCAAAGCCCTGCACGCTGAGATTACCAGGGACAAAGGCTCAGTACGTCAGAGAATTATTAATATAATACTTTACAGTTGTGACATTTTATCATAGTGATTGTTTAATATCTTTGAACACTGAAATGACTTTTGTAATACCTTTGAAATATGATTATCTCTGTGTATTATTTTGTCTGTTTTGCAATGATTATCCCAATTTAATGTGCCGAAGTTCTATAGGTGACTCTTCCTTGCTCAGTGTGAATGTCAGCCTCTTATTTTATTTCACTCTATTATCCTGGATTAGTTTATAGCCTGATTCTAGAATTCAATTCGATATATTTTAATACTGGCCATGTTTGGGTTTATATGACACAATATATTTTAAATAATATCAACTGAAAGTTTCAATTTCAGAGACCTTCTATATAACATTCAAAACATTTTATTAAACAGATACTGAAATATCCAAGGATAGTATGGCATTTAAACATTTTTTATTATGCAAGTAATTTATGTCCATTGGAGAAGTACTTGAAAATAGAAAATAAAAATAATGTCACAGCTCAGAGAGACTCACTGTTCTATCAGATATTTTTTTTCTATTGCCTGTAGTCACAAGCATGTCCACACTCACATAGACATTCCGTGTATTTATTTGTTAATAAGATAGGCCATGTTATATACAAATTAGTCTGTAATCTCCTTTCCTCTGTTACCTATTTATTTCTTGCCGACAATAGAGCTACGTTATTATTTTAATAGCTTCATAGTGTATATTTATGTGGATGACTATAATTTATGTAACCAGTTGTCTTACTCTAGGCTGCATAGGCTATTTTTATTATTTTTTCTTGTTCTTGTAATATGTTTTTACCTTTGACATCTTTGCCAACTGCTGGATTTCCTCCTGAGGATACATTCTTAGAAGTGAGGCTGTGAGGGTATGGACATTTTAAAGGGGTTGGATATGACTTCTGAGTGGTTCACAGTGAGAAGTAAGAATTCTCTGAGCATCTAGAGTAGAGATCTTGCTCTGCCTTCTTGGAGAAGTCTCTCTCTCTTTGCTCGAAAATCTTAAGGTTCCAGTAGAGAACTAGTCTCTCTCTCTCAGGCAGCAGAAGATCGGTTACTCATCTGTCCTGGGCATTTGATCTGCTGCTCCAATAGCATCTTCGCCTTTGGTTTATAAGTGCCTCTTCTCTGAGATAGTCTGTTCACAAAAATGGGCAGATTGTTTCTGTAGTCATAAAACATGTAGATTCAGGGTCGAAGGGAAGCCTCACTGTGTGCAAGATGTAAGTGATTTGTTCATGAAAATGTCCTTTGATTCTGATTGAGCTTGAAATTAAATAAAATACATGATCAATTGTTTTACACTTCTCTCTTGTTTTAGACTTTGGATAGGGTATTAAAACGAGTGCGATTAACAAGAAACGGCAAAGAACTGAAGGCTTTAGCACAAAGGGGGATTGGATATCATCACAGCGGCATGTATTTTAAAGAAAAAGAGTTCGTTGAGATACTCTTTGTAAAAGGACTTATTAGGGTAGGTACATTTCTTTGCGTTAAAAAAATAAAGTTGTGCATATATGATGCTGGATACCAGTAAGAGGTAAAAAATTATACCAGTTGTTTTTCTCATTTAACCAGTGTCTTTTTATTACAACTCGCTGGACTGTTCTGCTTCTCCATCTATCCCATTTATTAGAGGAGTTTAAAAATTATTTATACACTGAAAAATAATATTTATAATGAAGTAGTATAGCTGTGGTATCACCTCATGTGATCCACCTGCCTTGGCCTCCCAAAGTGCTGAGATTACAGGCGTAAGCCACCACACCTGGCCAGAACACATTTATTTTTTTTTAATGGTACTCATTATGGTTAAATTCTAAAGTTTAGTGATTTGAGCCTTTCCTTTTCATTGATGAACTTTTAAAGATGAGCAAATAATGGGTTGAATTTGGATGGGTTTATAAATATCAATTAGAAAGTCTTTTTGCTTACTCTGCATCATTAAATAATTGAAATAATTATGGCACAGGTTAATATTAATGTATTTGACAGGAAGAGAGAGCAGCTGTGTGCACCTAGCACTAAATAGGTGATTGGGCACATAACTGATATTAAGAAAGTAAATAAGGAAAATGTAACTGTATTATGCTTCCATTAATTAGATCAGTTATCTGTTTGGATAAAACCTCCATAAACAAACATGAGAATAAGAGAAGGTGGTTGTCCAGAATACACATTATTACCCCATCTTAAGGAAAATTTGTATGCTAGTTCTTCATTCATTCATGCATTTATTGGACACATGTTTATTGTGCATCTGCTGTGTGTCCAATACTCTTCCAGGTGTTGAGGATACAGCAGTGGCTGAGAGAGATCAATGCCCATGTCCTCATGATACTTAAGGTCTTAGAGGGACAAGTAAAGATGGTTATTTTAGGAATGATGGTGCAGGAAGTCTTTTTGTACATTTATATAGAGATCAGAAAAAGCCTGCAAATGGAGATTTGGAGAAAATGATTTTAGGGTGAGCAAATGGCAACAGTTAGGATGCTGAAGTAGCAGTGTTCTTTGAATACTCAGGCAGTAGCAAGAACAATGGGGCTAGTATGTTAGTTTTAATGACATGTGGTTTATTAAAGCTCTAAGAGTTGTTCAGTGACTGGAGTGGAAAATAGACCTTGTCTCCTTATAGAGATGCTATATTGTGTATGAACTCTTCTTTTTTTTTTTCCTAGGTAGTGACGGCTACTGGAACACTTGCCTCGGGGATCCACATGCCATGCAAATCTGTTGTGTTTGCTCAAGACTCAGTCTATCTGGATGCTTTAAATTACAGACAGGTAACTCTCTGACTCTTTAACTCCCACTGCTGAAGGCTGAGTGTGAAATAATGAACCATGTGGCACTCGCATCTGGTAACAGGCTACAGCTTGTGTCCTTCCTTTTACTTCCTGTGTGGCATAGCGTTTTTGAGTTGAGTGGCCTGAGATCTTGTTGCTTCATATTGTGTGGTTTATCTGTTTCACTATTTTCTCACAGTTAGCATTTATTGGCTTAATAATCTTAATGTAGTTTAGTTTTTAGTGTAGTTTTTATATTTCTTGAGAAATATACAGCTGTTCTGATTCTTGATCCTTTATAGTGCTCATTTATTTTATTTTTCTGGGAGTATGTAAAATGGTCTGAAATTCTTTGCATTATCTGTTTCCTTTAATTTGCCTTTCTCTGTGTGTGGCACTTGGTATTATCAATTCCGGGGTCTTTTGGGAATCCTGTCATTTAAATTAGGTAGGTTTTGACTTCCTTACTTCAAGTTTAAGTACTGAGTATTTAGGAGCCATTGACCACCTGTTTTCCAAATTCCAAAACTTTAATACCATTCATCTTCTTGGGGGTCTATGCTTTTTTTTAAAAAAAATGTTTTCATTATCATTTTAGTGGAATTTCTGGAGTGAGAAATGTTACTTGGAGGTCTCTAGATAACTTTTTAAAAATCAAGGATAAAAATATATCTGTCTTATAAGGCGAGGGAGGAAAGAGAGATAAAGAAAAACAAGTTTGAGAGTGAGAAAAATAAAAATAAAAGAGAAGGGCTATATAACAGAGATTTAGACACAAAGACAAAGATGTTATACCTGAGCATCTTCTCATTTCCTTTTGTGACATCCTATATGTGGTATATATTGCAAGTCAAAGGGGAGAAAAATTACTTCCTCTCTACACACTGCTAAAAAAAAAAAAAAACCTGACAATAGTTTTTTCCTAGTCTCGAAATATGAAAGATAAATTATAAAATATAAATTTTTTCATTTTGCTTATTCTTGAAATTTTCCTCTTTTCTTATTCAAATGTAGATCATGTGAACTCTCCTAGACTGGAATGTGAAGATTGTGATTTTACAGAGAAAAGGAGTTTATCTCCATTTCATGACGTTTTAGGATGTTGCTGTTTCACCCTTAAAAGCCATATTTTCCTTTTCTCAAGTATAGCTATGGACCATTTCACCTTTTACCATGTGCTGTTAGGAAAAACAGAAAGTCCCTGAGCTGGAATTTTTTCAGTCTTTCTCCTTTTCATGTAGTGAGCAAAGTTTCTCTTAAGGGACTTTTGTTTCCTTCAGAATTGTGGTCTCCTTTTTTCTCTTCCTTGCCAAAATCACTTGTTTGGAAGAAATCCAACATCATTTATTTACTATGGACCATAATGAAAGTGGAACTACTTTGTTATCCTGCCCTAATGACTTAGCATTATCTCCTAGGACAGAATAAAATATATTTTCTCTGTGAATGGATTTTGTTTGTTTCTCAAGGGTCAGGTGGCAGGCCTTTCTGGGAATTACACCTTGCACTTAAACCCCTCAACAACTGCCTAATCATCCCAAATGTCAGGTTGCCCCTGTTTAGAGAAATGCACTTAAATCAGAAATGCATTTCCATGTTATTTACAATTTGTCTAGAAGGATGTGTCATATGATGAGAACCAGAAAATATTAGTTCTACTGCTTGCACTTTTGTACCAAAAGTATTTCATACATTTCAGTTTAGTCATGATCTTATAGCTACAGCCTTAGTTTAGCTGTCATTATTTTGACTTCACCTCAGTATTTTGACACATCTTCCAACTAGAAGTAAGTATTTACTATGTTTTAAACTTAAAAGTTTTAAAAAAGAAAATCTACCTGTGGATTTACATTTCTCACTCAACAGTTAAGTTATTATTTAGAAATATAAATAGAAAATTCAGTCTCCAAAGCTGGTTTCCCAGGAACTGACTTCAGTGACTTTGTCCAGCTGTTTCAAAATCTTGTTCTTTCTCTAGATCTATTTGAATAGGAGGCATGAAGCTACGCATCTTCCTTCCTTCTAGCTCTTTTTTGATAGAGGAATCTAGTCTCATGGGAGTGTGATTTTTCCTAGCACAGCGGGTAATACAGACCCCTGAACTATGTATTTTATATTAGGTCTTTAAAGCAAATAATATGCTTTACTGTGTTAATTGAAAAAAAAATGATGTGGATTTTCTGCTAACATGCCGTTTTCTCCTTTTGGTCTTTCCATTTTCTGTCGTTTAAAATATACTCATTTATATATTCCTTCAAATGGCATTTATTGTGAGTCAAATACATGTCATGACCTGCTCCTAGGTGTCTTCCTCATGTTACTCAATCTTCATAGGACTTTATTGCCTGTAAAATAAAGAGAATACTTGTTAGCTTCACCTTCCTGACTTTTCTTCAACAATCAAGGAGAGCAGATTACACAAGGCTGTGGGTAGCAGGAAGCTGTGATTATTAGAATCATTGGGAACAGCCACTGAGAAAGCTGCCTACTATAGTTTGCTGCCTGGGTCCTAATGAGTCACTTCTCTCCCATAAGCAAAAACACATTCACTGCCTCCCAGGGTCTCCAGAAGTCTCCTTATTGGCATAAGCCTGGGATTTCTCTAGTCATCAGAATGCCCTTATTGCTTTCACAGTCTCTTGGTATCCTTTCCTGGGCCTCTTCACCACCGTGTCAGCGTTACCTTGATTCTGCCTACATTCAAACCAGCCTGTTGCCCTGCCCCTCCCCTGGTGGCCTGGCTCAAGTCTTGCCTCAGATACCTATGTGCTAGATCTTCACAGTGCTTCTGAAGGAGTGTGTATAAGGATTAACATAGGGGAGCTGGTCCTAGATTCCCTAGGCTTAAATCTGACCTTACTCTTTACTAGCTGTTCAACCACGGACATGTTAGTTAATTTCTCAGGTGTCAGTTTCTCAATCTGTACGATGGTGACAATGATTATATTTCAGAAGGTTATTATGAGGACTATCTGAAAAATGTACACCACTCAGAACTGTGCCTGGCACATAGTAAGTGCTCGATGAATGCCAGCTGTTATTAATAGGGCCCTTTGCATCCTGATCACCATGTGATTTTTAAAAATATATATATTTATTTCTTGTTTTTTCCTAGTGAGAACCTTCTGGTATAAATTGTTTAGTAACTGACCTCTCATTTCTGCTATGCCTTATTCATCAGGACCTTTGCTCTCCTTCTTCCTCTTAGAGACTTTCTCTTCTTTCCCCTGATTGAAATCATAGCCCCTTTACAAGTATCTGATTGAACTGTCCTCATGTGTTTTCTTTGAAGTCTTGTTTGATTACTCTAGCTTTGGGGAAATGTGATTGTGCTTGTTCTCTCACTGTTCTTGTTATGTATTCTTGTAAATTCCATTAAGGAATTTGTATCTCAAATAACAATTAGCATAGGAATAACAAGAGATGCTGAAGGTATTTGTGGCACTGATGATTTCTTCTGTACAATGTGCATCCATCTATGCTAGGCTGTCATTTTCAGTTGTGGTGGTATAATGGAAACCATGATCACGGAAAATCTGCAGACATGAGGTGATTATTGCCAAACAGATGTGAGACTTCAGGTG
>NW_012108808.1:3780356-3782829 GCF_000951045.1 Mandrillus leucophaeus | reverse complement strand
TTTGAAAGAAACATCCAGCAGACTCTTCTGGTTTGGAGCTTGAAACCACCCAGTCAGGACTCAACTATTTCAACCAAGCAGAACTGAAGAAGTTTGAATCCTTCATTTGCAAAAAAGGGTCTGATTGAAAACAAGGCTGAAAATTTTCCCTATTTAAGCCACTCTCTAGTTCTATTCCTCTCTAACTCTCCTCCCTCTCCCTCTCCCTCTCCGTCCCTCCCTCCCTCCCTCCCTCCCTCCCTCTCTCCTTCTCTTTGTCTGTGTGTGGTGAGAAAGAGTTGGGGGTATATGGACTCTAAGCTCCTTGAGAGCAGGTTCCATTTGTAAGTTTCTTTTACATATCATCTTACAATCCCTAATACAGTTGTCTGCATGATAGGGAATATCTGTTAACAACGCTGCCTCTGAATATGAGGAAAAATGCAGACTGCTTTTTCTATTATCTCACTTTCTAATAATCACTACAATCAACACAGAAGACTTCTGTGACCAGATGTGTGGGGATTTGTGCTCACCACCAAGTGAGCAGACAGTTCTGCAGCTCAATTCAATTCCGCATTACCGACCTGAAGATAGCATCAGATTCCACACATTGAGGGCTCAGTCCCCAAGACTGCCTCCTCTTCAGACACCAGTCACAAGTCCGGTCCTCTGCAACTTATGACCAACTGGCTTCAAGTTGGGGTTTCCATGACCCCCTCTTTGGGTGCAGTTTACTTGCTGGAGTGGCTCATGGAACTCAAACACTTAACGTTTATCAGTTCATTATGAAGGATGTTATAAAGGAAACAGAAGAAGAGCTATGAGGGCAAGGTATGGGTCAAGGGGCATGGAACTCCCATGCCGTCTCAGGCACACCACCCTCCCGGAACCTCCATATATTCAGCTGTCTGGAAGCTCTTTGAGACAGTCCCTTTAGGTTTTTATGGAAACTTCATTATACGGGCCTCATGAATTAAACCATTAGCCACTGGTGATCAACTTAACCTTCAGCCCTTCTCCCTTCCCCAGAAATTGCGAGGAGGGGCTGAAAGTCCCATTCCTCTAATCATGCCTTCGTCTTTCTGGTGACCAGTCCCCATCCTGAAGCCGCCTAGAGACTGCCAGCCATCAGCCAACTTATTCACATACAAAGATATTAGAGAGTCTGAGGATTTTAGGAGTCATATGCCAGCAACTGGGGCCGAAGACCAAATATATATCACGATGCCTCGTTATCTCTTTGGCCCAGCCACCCTATATTTTTTAAGTGCCATGTTAACATAGATTAGTTTCAGGACTAAATGCACAATTTAACACAACCCCGGATAACAAGTGTAAAGTCATAGATCTTTGGACTTCATAGGAAATTATTTGGGGAGGTTTTACATTGTGATTCTTTGCTGCTTCCAGATGTCTGGCCGTGCTGGAAGAAGAGGTCAGGACCTGCTTGGAAATGTATATTTCTTTGATATCCCATTGCCCAAAATAAAAAGACTCCTTGCATCCGGTGTTCCTGAGCTGAGAGAACAGTTCCCTCTCAGCATAACCCTGGTCCTGCGACTCATGCTGCTGGCTTCCAAGGGAGATGATCCAGAGGATGCCAAGGCAAAGGTACCGTGCTGGACACTGCCTGAGTTCAGTCTTCATTACTGGCCTGGCTCTAGTCAGGTCTACTGCTCTTTTAGAAGTCTGTCTTGAGAAAGAAAATAAACTTTCTTTTTGTTTGTTTGTGTTTGTTTTTGGAGATAGGGTCTCGCTGTGTCACCTAGGCTGGAGTGCAGTAGTGCAATCATGGTTTACTGCAGCCTTGATCACCTGGGCTCAAGCGATCTTCCCATGTCAGCATCCCGAGTAGCTGGGACTACAGGTGTACATCACCATGCCCAGCTAATTTTTATTTTATTTTATTTTTGTAGAGGTGAGGGCTCACTGTTGCCCAGACTGGTCTCAAACTCCTGGGCTCAAGCAGTCCACCTACTGTGTTAGTCAGGGTTCTCTAGAACGACAGAACTAATAGGATAGATATAGGTATACAGAAGAGTTTATTAAGTATTAACTCACGTGATCACAAGGACCCATAATAGGCCATCTGCAAACTGAGGAACAAGGAAGCCAGTCTGAGTCCCAAAACAAAAGAACTTGGAGTCTGATGTTCAAGGGCAGAAAGTATCCAGCATGGGAGAAAGATGTAGGTTGGGAGGCTAAGTCAGTCTAGCTTTTTCACGTTTTTCTGCCTGCTTTATATTCTGGCCTTGCTGTCAGCTGATTAGGTGGTGACCACCCACATTAAGGGTGTGTCTGCCTTTCCCAGTCCACTGACTCAAATGTTAATCTCCTTTGGCAACACCCTCAAAGACACACCTAGGATCAATGCTTTGAATCCTTCAATCTAATCAAGTTGACACGCAGCGTTAATCATCACACCTGCCTTGGCCTCCCAAAATGTTGAGATTACAGGTGTGAGCCAGCGTGCCCAGCCAAGAAACTTTTT
>NW_012108808.1:3776767-3778276 GCF_000951045.1 Mandrillus leucophaeus | reverse complement strand
ACAAGAGATGCTGAAGGTATTTGTGGCACTGATGATTTCTTCTGTACAATGTGCATCCATCTATGCTAGGCTGTCATTTTCAGTTGTGGTGGTATAATGGAAACCATGATCACGGAAAATCTGCAGACATGAGGTGATTATTGCCAAACAGATGTGAGACTTCAGGTGAGATATCTGAACTGCTGGATCTTCCTTCACTATCTCCAGAATGGCTGTGATAATCACTACCCCACAGCCTCTGTAAGGATTAAGTGAAATAGGAAAGAGACACATTGAAGGTCCTTAATAAACATTTCCTTCTTCATTTACTGTGCACACTTTTTCACTCCGGAATCATCTTTAATGCTTTTCTCTCCTTTACTTTTGATGCTTAATCTATTACAAAAGTCATCCAATTACTCTTCTGCAGTGGTGCCCTCAGATTTCTGTCTGACGATTTCTGTAGCCAGCATCCTCCTTCCTTCATTCTTTACCCGGGGCTATTATAAGAGTGTTAACAAAAGGATATGAGATCTGCAGAGGCAAAACAGAGTTTTATTTTCTGTAAAAAACAATCTGCAGATTGGAGAAACTCAGCCTTTACTGTATGTGAAAGTGGGCTCTTCAAAGAACAAAGGGAGGGTCTGGCTTAAATAAGGAAAGTTCTCAGCCTTATTTTCAGTCACATCCTTTGTTTGCAAATGAAGGATTCAAACTTCTTCTGTTCTGATTGGTTGGAATAGTTGAGCCCTGACTGAATGGTTTCCAAGCTCTGAACCAGAAGTTTCCATCAGATGTTTCAAAGAGCTAGGAGTGGAGATTTTCAACCATAGTTTCTCTTAGCACCACCAACAGCAGCTGGTTTGGCTTGATTGTAGGAAGGGTCCTTTGACACCTTTACCTGTTTCTGAGAACACAGCGTGCATGACCACTCCCTCACCCTGCTGTGGCTACCTAGTTCTGTTTTAACTTTGAGCACCTCAGCCACAGGAGTCCATTCTGTCTCTTGGCCAGGGGCCTACTTTAACAGTCCTCTGGGTTATCATTTGCCCTTATTCTATTCTGTGCCACAGATGATGGATAGCATCGTTTTTCTCCATGTCATTTTCTGGCAAGGGAACATTTGATGGCTAATTCTACTCTGGGATCAAATATAGAAATGTTGGCAATATTCAAGCCCTTTACCAACAAAATCCCTTTTGCTCTCTAAAATATGTATATTCTTATGCTCATGAACATTTGTCCTGATCAATCTAATCTTCTTACTGTTTCTAACCATCGTTCTAATCTCTGTCTTCTTGCTCTCTTCTCTGGTGTCATTTTTTTGCATGGGTTGTCTACCATGTAATCTTCAGGAATCTCATTTTTAGGATTCCTAGAGGCAGGCTCACGTGGTCCTTGGGGACATGACTTTGATAAAAAAAAAAAAAAATCAGGGATTAGTTGAATCTGCTACTTCTCAGTTGTTGGATTGTGGCTAAGTTACTTAAGTTCTCTGTGCTCAGTTTTCTCATCTTTGTTCTTCTTCTT
>NW_012108808.1:3768033-3771092 GCF_000951045.1 Mandrillus leucophaeus | reverse complement strand
GTTTATTAAGTATTAACTCACGTGATCACAAGGACCCATAATAGGCCATCTGCAAACTGAGGAACAAGGAAGCCAGTCTGAGTCCCAAAACAAAAGAACTTGGAGTCTGATGTTCAAGGGCAGAAAGTATCCAGCATGGGAGAAAGATGTAGGCTGGGAGGCTAAGTCAGTCTAGCTTTTTCACGTTTTTCTGCCTGCTTTATATTCTGGCCTTGCTGTCAGCTGATTAGGTGGTGACCACCCACATTAAGGGTGTGTCTGCCTTTCCCAGTCCACTGACTCAAATGTTAATCTCCTTTGGCAACACCCTCAAAGACACACCTAGGATCAATGCTTTGAATCCTTCAATCTAATCAAGTTGACACGCAGCGTTAATCATCACACCTGCCTTGGCCTCCCAAAATGTTGAGATTACAGGTGTGAGCCAGCGTGCCCAGCCAAGAAACTTTTTATCTGAGGAATGTGAGTGCCCTTTAATTATCAGGCCCAGAGAGGCATTGGAATGTGACAGGGTGTGACAGCAGCCGTGTCTCACTCCCCTCTTGAGCTAAATAATTACCTCTTGAGGCCACTTGCTGTGTGGGCTCTAGGCTAACTGACATGAAGTAGCCATAAAACACCATACATTGGACACCATACCTCATTCCCTGTAGTTCAACAATGTATAGCCAATCACAAATCAATGTTATTTCTGTAAAACTATGAGAACTCCTGTCAAAAAACTTTGTATCAGCCCACTTCTTGTCCCCTTTTGCCTTTAAAAAAATCTTGTAACAAAAGCTGAGCAGAATACTCCTTAGGACAGCTTGGAAGTGTGTCTGTCCCCGACAGCTGTCCTCAACCTTGGCCCAAATGGACTCTCTATATTAATTTTGCCTCAGTATTTTTTAGGTTAACAGTAGCAATATCTCTTAAGTTTCATCACTCTTTTAATGCTTTGTATTTTCTTGATTGTTATATGTTTCTTCAGGACAGAACAAAATAACTAGTTTTGTTTTACCACCAAAGACCTTAAGGCACTAAGAATTACCAGGATTATTTTAATATGTGAAAAGCAATATAGTATAGTGGTTGAATATTGGCTATAGACTCATAAAGGTCTGGAATACATCCCTGGTTTAATTATTTACTGACTATTTAACTTTAATAAGGCAATTACACTTTCCTAAACCGCAGAACTGTCAGCTATAAAATGGCAATAACAACCACTATAGATTGTAGTTAAATTAAATGAACTAATTAATGCAAGTCAAGGACTTCTTAGCATCATATTCGATTAGTAGTAAACACATAAATGCTAGCTATTATCATTCGTAGTCTCAGGTCCTATGATTTTAGTTTTAGTTTTTTGTTTTGTTTTGTTTTGCTTTAGTGTTCATTAAAGAGAAGAATGGGAAAAGCACTTGCTAACTTTTTCATTCTCTTTATATGTTGTTTTTTACTTTTTCCTTTATAAAGGAGATCAAGTATAAGTGAAAACTGATAATATAACTTGTTTTTGACTGTCTATATATTTTTTGTGGAAAAATAGTTTTGCTTCTACCTTAAATTCTGTTATGTTGTCAGCATTTGCCACTTAATTAATTAGATCAATAAGAAATTTCTACATTAAAGAATTAACAGAAGAATTATAATTGAAATGAAAGATTGAATTTGTTCTCAAATGTATCACTCTTAATTACAGATAAGAATGAGGAAACCAGTATTGCTATATTAAAAATAAAAACTATATTTTAAATATAAAATTACCTGTTTATAAAAGTTTATTTGGAACCATAGAAAAGCTGAAAGAGGAAAACTCACCAATACCTAATTCCACTACTCACTTGATCTTAGCCAAAAGGCCAAGAAGCGATAGTTCCACACTACTCAAAGGAAACTGCTTTATTATTTTGATATATTTGTTCCAGTCTTTTCTACCTAAATGTGGGTAAGTGTTTGCTTTTTAAAGCAGGAGATACCAGAATTTGGTAAATTTGCCTGAGGTTTTCAATCAGAACAATTTTGGGGGGTATAACCCCATGTTGAGTAATATATAATTTACATTAAAATTTAGATTTAATAAAATGTCATTGTAATGTTGCCAAGTTTTCCATATTCTTATATAGTCATTATCATGGCCAGTTACATCAGATTCCATTTGCCAAGATGAAGAGTCTTCCCAGAACCCTGTAGTGAGTCAGGTGTGTGCCTATTGATAGTCACAGAGGACAGCGACACCCAGTTCTATGTAAAAGTGGCCCCATTCTTGAGCTCTTAATTTGGATTAATCTCCCAGGAAGAGAGAGTAGTACACTTTCAAGGTTTTTGTTGTTGTTTTTTATATAATAATGTTTATGAGGGTGACCTATTTTCTGGGCTCCTGCATATTCGAGGAGATTTTTATTTCTTTTGTAGTAAGGACAATTTAACCAGGCGTAAATTTATTGGATTTGAGCCATTAGTCTTCAAAATTGCTGATGCTTCATTTTCTTTGGCATCTACTGTTGTAGAGATATAATCTGTGGCCCTACTGATTGCTTTTTTTTTTGTAGGTCACTTGACTTTTTCTGCCCATGTATATGGATCCTTTTCTTTATTCTTATATGTTACTTTTTTAGGAGAAGTTTCTATAGTTTTTTTTAATTGATAGCGTTTATCATATTCAGAACCTTTTCAATTTATCGCATTCAAGTTGTTTTTGAAGTCATAAGTATATTAAATTAGATTTTTAATTTGGTTTCTATTTTAATTGCTTTGGTTTCTTTATTAGAAAAAGTTTCACTGGCTGGGTATGGTGGCATGTACCTATAGTCCCAGCTATTTGGGAGGCTGAGGCAGGAGAATCACTTGGGTCCAGGAATTTGAGGTTGCAGTGGGCTGTGACCTACTGCACTTCAGCCTGTGATGGGAGGCAATGTTGCAAAGGTCTCTGAAATGCCTATGAGGCCTTTTCCAATTTCTTGGCTGTCAGCATTTTCCTTCCTTTTAGTTATACAAACATATGCAGGCTGCTTGAATTCCTGCCCAGAAAGTAGGCTTTTCTTTTCTGCCACATGGCTAGGCTGCACATTTTTCAG
>NW_012108808.1:3762864-3767713 GCF_000951045.1 Mandrillus leucophaeus | reverse complement strand
GTGATCTGCCTGCCTTGGCCTCCCACAGTGCTGGGATTACAGGCATGAGCCACTGTGCCCAGCCAAATGATCTCTTTCAAGTTCAAATTTCTACAGATCCCTAGAGCAGGAGCACAGTACAGCTAACCTCTTTGCTAACACTTAATGAAAGTGACCTTTGCTCCAGTTCCCAATAAGTTCTTCATCTCCATCTGAGACCTTGTTAGCCTGGACTTCATTGTCCATACTACTATTAGCATTTTGATCACAACAGTTTAACAAGTCTTTAGGATGTTCCAAACTTTCCCTCATCTTCCTGTCTTCTTCTGAGCCCTCCACAAAATTCCAACTTCTGTCCACTACCCAGTTCCAAAACCGCTTTCACATTTTCATGTATCTTTCTGAATTAGTATCAACTTTCTGTATTAGTTCATTCTCACACTGCTATGCAGAGACACTTGAGACTGGGTGGTTCATAAAGAAAAGACATTTTGTTGGCTCATGGTTCTGCAGGCTGTACAGGAAGCATAAGCAGCTTCTGCTTCTGGGTAGGCCTCAGGAAACTTTCAATCATGGCAGAAGGTGAAGGGGAAGTAGGCATGTGTTACGTGGCTGGAGCAGGAGGAAGACAGACAGAAGGACGCTGCTACACACTTTTAAACAACCAGATCTCACGATAACTCACTCACTATCACGAGAACAGCACCAAAGGGGAAATTCACCTCCATGATCCAATCACCTCCCATCAGGCCCCACCTCCCACATTGGGGATTACAATTTGACATGAAATTTGGGTGATGGCACGGATCCAAATATTTCCATTCTGTTGACTGAAATCTACCTAGTTCCATCAGGTTTGATGGGATAACTCAAGACTCAGAGCAATGTAATTACTCAATTTGCCTTCTAGGCCTAAGAGAGCTAAACTTGTAAGCCAGATTGGCTTTCATACTTTATTTGTTCAGGCTGCTATGAATCACCACTGTTTCAGAGATTTAGCAGATTATTTGCCAATCTGTGTTATGTATAACAGTTCTGCTTTATGTGATGTATTTAATTCAAGGAAGCATGTATCATGTGAAGACACAGTCAAAGAGATAATGTGAAATCAAGTGAAATTTACTTTTACATGAGATCTGGTAACATTATCTATATAGTATGTATGTGTACTATTTATTACATATCAGTATTTACAAATACTATTTAAAACTAGATAAATTAAAGTACTCTTCTTTTATAGGTGTTGTCAGTGCTAAAGCATTCATTGCTGTCTTTTAAGAGACCAAGAGCCATGAAGACTTTGAAACTTTATTTTTTGTTTTCTTTGCAGCTCCTGATCAAAGAGGTATGATCACGCTTTGGCTTTTCTGTTCTCTATAACTAATACTATGTACATTTCTTTCTATGCTAAACCAACTGAACTTTCTATAAGCTGCATTCAATGATAATGTTACTTATCATTTATTAATAAATGAAGTCAGGTAATATTTGGCAATCACTCACCCTGGTATTTGATGGTATTTGAGTACATGGTAAGTTAAATCAATGTTTTTTTCCTTTTTTTAGGACTATTTAAATAAAAATGGTAATCCAAAAAAATTTGCAGGACTTGCATCATATTTGCATGGTCATGAACCTTCAAATCTTGTTTTTGTAAATTTTCTCAAGAGAGGCCTTTTCCATAATCTCTGTAAGCCAGCCTGGAAAGGTAAGCTTGGGTTTTATACCTGTAGTCCAAAAATGGCAACATATTTATTGAAAAGCCAAAACCTCAGATACGTTTTTCTCTTCTTCCTCCTTGTTCTCTTTTTTTTGAAGCAAATAAATAGTATATGTTCAGATTTACATATGCCAAAAATTAGACACTAAAAGTCAACTTATATTTATTCTAATAGAGTATTTGGGGGCTACTTATGTATTACTTAACTGATAAAGAATATTTGTGGAAGAGAATACTGAGAAGCATAGAAAGAGAATAAGTTTCTGATGGTCATGTGATTCTAGTATGCTTCAGAGCCCAGTTAATTAAACCTAGCCACCTCTTAATGCCTATGGTATGGTGCTCATGTGTTATGGGGAATGGAGAGTAGGTCAAGATGACCAGAACCTAGAACTAGTGTTTAGAAGTGTTGGTAGGTAAGTTTGGGAGCTTCATTTTGACAGGATTTGAAATACCCTAAGTGGCAGGCCAAGGAACCTGGATTTTTCAGTTAGCCATTGAGATAACCTCAAAGATTTTTGAGTAAGTGGGGGACATGCTTATATTCATGCTTTGGAAAGACTGATCACTCTCAAGATGGCTTGAAGAAAGGAGAGTGCAAGTCAGGAAACTAGTTAGTAAACATTCTGGGTTGGGAACTAGGGCTGGTATAGCAAGGATGAAAAACAAGGCACAGAATGTAAAAGCTCCTGTCTTAACCAAAAAATTAAATGTGTACATAGTGTGGCAAATATGTTCAATTTCTGAGGTATATATTTACTAGAAAATTTTGCCTTCAACGAAAGGAAATGTACTATAAAAACAAATTTAAGCACAAAATACATGGAATCAACTTTATTCTTATTTACAATAATGCTCTTTATTTAAATAGTTGCACAACAGTTTTCCCAAGATGTGATGGAAAAGCTTGTGTTAGTATTGGCAAATTTATTTGCAAGAAAATATATTCCAGCAAAATTCCAAAATGCTGATTTAAGTTTTCCTCAGTCAAAGGTAAAGTTTTGTACTTATAATGATCTAAGAATGATAGTTATTAAATGTATGCTACTGGAAAGCATTCAGTACCAATAGGGTTAAATTTTATATAAGCTACTCCGTTTGTTTTAATAGTGTTGTCTTCTCATAATTAGAGTTCTATTTAATTTTTAGTTCAAACATCTTCCCCTGCTAATCTAACAAACAATTCTTATCCCTAAAGTGTTTTCATTTTATTGGAGCAAATTACGTAATTCAGTAGCAACAGAGATTACATACACAAATAGTCGTTTAAATAGAATGACAGCCCTACTGCTGAACCTATAGTTCCCTTGGGATTGTTTACAGCTAGGGATGGGAGTGCAGGGAAGGAATTACATCATGAGCTCTAATGTCCTCTTCAGACAATATTGAGGCAGTCACCTAAGAAAGAATCCCCTAACTTAAGGGTTGAGAGACTGAAAGAAAAATTATTTTCTGAGTTTATTTAAAACACTGTTTCCAATTTCTTATTTTTTTTCAAAGACACAACAACAACAAAATAATAACAAGCAAACAAAACCTAAGAAAATGTGCATTAGAACCTGGGAATGTAGAAGAAGCTTGTTGCTATCCAGTAACCCTAATAAATAGAGAACAAAAAGGGAATTAGCATCAGTCTAGGCTTTCTGACCTCACAATGCCTCTGGATATACCTCCAGACTTGAGCACCCAATTTTAGTTAGTGACATCTATCCACATTGCACACCACTGGAACTGTTCATCCTTTTCCTAAATGCATACACATTTTAAAGTATTTAAAAAGGAAAGTTCATATTTACTACTACCATAAATAGAAAGCCAGGATCTTTGGTTTCAAAACTAAGGAAGCCATAAGAATAGATGCAGTTAACATGGTTCTCAGCTGAAGCTGCTCTCTCTTTGCTACAAAAAGAGATTATCAACTTTTAGAGAAAGAATGGTGGTCTATTGCCTCTGGACTTTCTAGGGTTATCAGAAAGAATAGACGAGGACTGGAAAGAAGATATTTTATTGATTGATTGATTGATTGAGACAGAGTCTTGCTCTGTAGCCCAGGCTAGAGTGCAGTGGTGCAATCTCAGCTCACTGTCACTGCATGCTCCTTCTCCGGTGTTCAAGCCATTCTCCTGCCTCAGCCTCCCAAGTGGCTGGGATTACAGGCGCTTGCCACCACGCTCGACTAATTTTTTTGTATTTTTAGTATAGTTGAGGTTTCATCAGGTTGGCCAGGTTGGTTTTAAACTGCTGACCTCAAGTGATCTGCCCACCTTGGCTTCTCAAAGTGGTGGGATTACAGGCATGAGCCACTGTGCCCATCTAGCTTTTCATTTTGTAAAACTGATTTATAATTATTTAATGTTCTGTGTGTCATGCTAAATCATCTAATGTACCTGTAATATTATGTACCGTAATTTGGGATAACTGCTCTATATTAGTCAGTGAAGATTTATTGAGCAATAAATATGTGCAAACTGTAACAAAAATCATGGTTGGGAAACAGTTGCTACCTTCCAAGAGCTTGCTCTCCTGATGGGTCTGCATAGCATACACATTCGAGAAGGTGGCGAACAACACAAGGTGTAGGTGATAAGCAGCACATGTTCCCCTAGAACGGTGTCCAGTGGTGGCCCAGTGGCAGGGTATGGAAGGCATAGCAGTAAAGAGACCGTATCACTTTGACCAGAGTGTAGAACTGCACCTGTCAATTTGTTCTTTTGTCTTGGTCCATCCACAGATAAAGCTGAGTCCGAAGTAGGATTGTGGAAATTGTCATACTATCTACTGTAAGGAGTTGGTAGGGGCATTCTTTATTATGTCCACACAGTGTGCCTTTTGTAAGAATCCTCCAGAAAATTCTTATCTGATATTAGTGCTGAGAATAAATAGCTGTTTATCTCATAGACTTTCTGAAATGTGTCATTCACACTTGCTCCTAGGAATCGTAGAATATAATTTGTGCCCCATTTTAGCCTCTCTTTCTTACTTTTCTTTCCTTTTTACCAAATTTTGATTTATATGATTATAGTGCTGTCTCTTATACACATCTAGATGTGTATAACTTAATGCCTATGGTATGGTGCTCATGTGTTATGGGGAATGGAGAGTAGGTCAAGATGACCAGAACCTAGAACTAGTGTTTAGAAGTGTTGGTAA
>NW_012108808.1:3759262-3762814 GCF_000951045.1 Mandrillus leucophaeus | reverse complement strand
TTTGTGCCCCATTTTAGCCTCTCTTTCTTACTTTTCTTTCCTTTTTACCAAATTTTGATTTATATGATTATAGTGTATTATCTTCACCCTTATAAAATACCTCAATTATTGGAAAAGTACAGGGTATGAATAAAATAAGGAAAATATCAATAAATAATAAAACCCATAATTATAATAGAAGAAAACCAAGAACATTTCTAATGTCATAGCTATTTCCAACCCACGCTAAAGAAACTTCTAGTCCAAATTCTGAAACAATTTGTTTTTAAACATGAAATTTGGAAGCTGAGTTAGCTTACAATACCAGCTGTTTCTCTATCTACTACCTGTTGGATTTGGAGCAAGTTTACCTCTGAGGCTTAGCTCCCTCATGTACAAAATGGAGATGAAAATGTTTACTGCATAGGGTAATTCTCAGGATTAATTGAGCTAACAAACAACAAGTGCTTGGGGCAGCACAGCACAGTGTTGGCACATAATCTGAACTCAATAAAGAACTGCCACTACTATTGCTACACTGACTTGTTACTTGTTCTCTAAATATGTCCCTCAAGTCTCTGAACCATACCTAAGTTTAAGATCAGTGTAGGACATGTTTCTGTTAAATTGGTGGTTTTGGCTAAGTGGAGTCAAAACAACTTTTTTTAGGAAAGATATTTACATTTATAAATGTTGGTTGAAATCAAAAGGAAATTTTACCTTAATCTCATAAGTGAATAAAGTAATCAAGGGCTTTGATGAATGAACATCAATCTACAGAACTATGCTGCAATCTATCACCAACCAGTTTAATTTTTTAAATGAAAGTAAAGACATCTCTCTGAAATGTGTTTCGCCCGTAGGTGATCCTTGCCGAACTCCCGGAGGATTTCAAAGCTGCTTTACATGAGTATAACCTGGCAGTAATCAAGGATTTTGCCTCCTTCCTACTGATTGCTTCCAAGTCGGTGAACATGAAAAATGAGTGTCAACTACCTTTGTCAAGAATCAGTAAGCAAAATTTAGTTCCTTTCTGGAACAATTTAAAGAGTAAGCAATCTTGGCTAAGAAAATGTTTGGATATTGGATGCTTCAAAGCTGGTAAAGGAGCTTATTACAGGGCAGCTGTGCTAACCCGAGTGTTTTATCCCCAGAAAACAATGTAGCCCATTGTAGGGTGTGGCAATGGCTCTGTTTTCCAAGTAAAGGAAAAACTTTATCAAGTATTTATTGGGCAATGGAGGAAAAAAATAAGAGTCATTCATGAACCATTTTGATGGAAGGTTGCCTATCTGTTCAGGTTGGAAAACTGGGTCAGAAAATATGACATGAAAAAGAAAATGGCACAATTTCTGGCATTTTTTTCCCCTGAGAGGTAGTAGCATAGTGGTTACAAATGTGAACTCTGGAAGCAGAGTGCCAAGGTCTAAATTCTGGCTCTGCTACTTATTAACCAAGAGGTCTCATGCCAGTTACTTTATCTTTCTGTGTCTCAATTTTTTAATCTGTAAAATGAAATGACTAAAAGTATTACCTAGCTTACAGAATTTTAGAGGATTAGGTATATTAATGTTTACAAGGTTCTTAAAACAGTGCATGGCACATAGTCAACATCATGTAAGTTTCTATTCTACCCAATATGGTAGCCACCAGCTAGCTACATGTTACTATTTAAATTAGGTTGGTTAAAAATAAAACAATTGAAAAGTTAATTCTTTAGTCACTTTAGCTTTAGTCACTTTAACTTTCCAGTGCTAGTAGCTTCTACTTGGACATAGTAGAGGTAGAATGTTTCTATCATTATGGAAAGTTCTAGTGGACATTGCAGATATCATTGTTTGCTTCAATTATTTGTTCTTGGTTGAGGAGTGACTGGTATTGCAAAGTAACTAAGCTTCCAAATTTCAATTTTATAGCAGGAAACTTCTAGGGGAGAATAAATGGGAAGAACAAGCTAGATTAAGAGTAAAGAGTGGAGCCATAAAATGATTCCCATATTCCCCTGTCTCCTAATATAGTCTTAGTTGGAGTAAAAGACAGGGAGGTAAGCATTGTAGTTACTCAAGATTTGTTGATGTAGGACACAGCATGAGCAAATGCAGACAATAATGGTGAAAGCAAGGAAAGTACTGCAGAGAAAAGATGATGGGAGTGTGTGATTGTGTCATGATGGGAAAAAGGAGCCAGGCCTGAGTGCATGACTTGGTGCCTTCAAAGTCCAGCAAGATGGTACTCGCTGGACGGAACCTGTGTTTTATCTCTTATGCCAGCTCCAAATCCACTGGTAGGAGCTGCCTGAAGATTATGTCTAGGAGGTTTCTGAGGTTATATCTGAGTTCATAGGCAAAAATAACAGGTGATAAAAGAAGAGTAATGATAATAAGTTAATAGTCAACATGGATTGAATGATTACTCTGTGCCAAGCTGCGTTAATGACTTTACGCACCATATCTCAATCCGTTTTCGTTCTGATGAGATGAATGTCACCTACTGTGGCCTGACCTACAGTGAGTTTAACAGGGTTTTCTGGGCTGATTTTTAAAACCTAACGTGACCTCGTCCCAAATGGTCAGAATTCACAGGTAAAGAATGTGAAGACTCCCAGCTCGTGTCTCACTTGATGAGCTGCAAGGAAGGAAGAGCAGCTGTTTCACCATTTGTTTGTCTTTCGGGGAACACAGATAATGATTTGCTTCGACCAGAGACTGTCAATCAGGTAAGTGAAGGATTCGTCTTATGTACAAAACGTGTTTAACAGAGAGAGTGGGGTTACATTACTGTGAAGCCTTGATAGGACCTCGAACCCAAAACACTGAAAAATGTCCACTGATGCCAGCACCATTGTCTAAGAGAACGAGACCCTGGAGGCCAGTGTGATTTTATGCTTTATGGAGTTGGTCTGATAAACCCTGCTTCTTTGTCTAAAATTTCAGACACCACCTCTTTTTTTCTCATTTTTTAATGAGGTTTGCCATGGGTTTGCTGTGGGAAGAAGAAAAGAAAGTGGCTTACATTTTTCCAAAATTGATCAGAGACCTCATAGTGCTTTCTCTACTCCAGACCACATGGATCTTTGGGGACAGTGGTCTACAAAGGGGGCCACAAAGCATTAGAACTTCTGGGAGGTTCTGGATAAAATATTAGGGTGCTGGAAGATTTTAGATTTAATTCGAAATATGAGAAATAAATTCCACATTGATTATATTTAATAATAAAGATTGACACTGTGCACTGGCTTATTTTATCCCTGGTCAGAGAGTCATACATCATGTCAAGAGTGGTCTTCAAGTATTTTTGCATATTTAACATTTAAAGGAATTTTTAAAAATCATGAATCTTCTTGCACAGTTTGAGGTGATATCTAAAAATTTTGTTAACCAAAATTTAAATAGCTGCTAATGTAATTTCAGGTTCATTATAAATATTGGCATTTTAAAAGAACTGTTAAATTATTTAAAATTTCATCCAAAAGAATATAGATATCAAAGCTATTTGATACCCAGAGTAAACAAATAGAAAAGAACACAGATGATCAAATTCTTCAAAGTTACAGATTCTACATTATATTTTTTC
>NW_012108808.1:3750302-3752235 GCF_000951045.1 Mandrillus leucophaeus | reverse complement strand
AATTTGTCTAATGTGCCCAGAACCATGGAGACTTAGTTTTTATTTGTTTGTTTTGCTTCTCTTCATTTTCTCCTCTTCTACCTCCTCCTCCGCCACTTTTTTCTTTTCTCCGGAGCCCAAAGGTTTGTGCTGTTTCTTTTTGTTCTCCTTGTGAGTGCAGGGAGACACCAGCTACATGACACTCCTTTCAAGGTCATTCTGTGCACCAATTAAGATAATGATGAAAATTCCACCTTAAAATCAGCTTCTATTTATTTTTCCTTAGTGAATGTTGCTAACAGTATTGTAGTTGGACAGTTGAAATTGCCTTCAGTATGCTGTGAGAGTTCCTATTTGCCTCAGTGGGGCTGTCCATTCCAGAGGCATGCTTAGTGTGGCACTGGCCAGTGTCTGTAATACGCCCCTTTCTCTCACTGTAATGGGCCCTATTTCCCTCAACCCCCATGGGAGTCCCCCTCTGCCTGCCTCCGTCACTTCGACTTCTTCAGAACATACTTTAAGAAACAGATTCATACAAAAGAAATCTCAAACTGCAAACAGTTACTCTTTACATATCAATAATGAATTAATAGAAAATGTCTTTCTTCAGGTCATTCTGCGCACAATCGGTGTTAGCGGCACTCAGGCTCCTCTGCTGTGGCCATGGAAATTAGATAACCGAGGAAGGAGAATGCCACTAAATGCATATGTGCTCAATTTCTATCAACGCAACTGCTTGATAAGATTAGACCAAACTAATGGGTAGGTTTATGGGTGTGTTTCTGTAAAATATATACATACATATATATCTATGTTTTATTGTCTATTCATATTATATATGTAACAGCATATAATTTACATTATATAATTGTATAAACATAAATTTATATATTTTTAAATAGGAATTTTAATACATAATCTTTTTAAGAGTTTAAAATACAGACTAATCATAAAAAAAAATACTAGATCACTTTGTAGAAGACTAATTTCTGGTGATTAGAAACTCCAGTAATATTTTGGATTTTGGGGCTACTACCAAAATCTTGGTACTTGAACTGGTTCTGGTGAATGTAATTCTGAAGACAGAAAATTTGGATACATTACAAAGCCCAAAAAGATATTTTAATTGTACTAAAATTTCTTTTAGTGTAATTTAGAATGAATTATACTAAAATTTCTTTTATACTAAAAGAAAATTTTTAGTATAATTTAGAATAAATTTTACTAAATGAATAATTTATATGTTTATTAGTATAATTAGTATAATTCTAAAATTTCTTTTATTCTAAAATTTCTTTTAGAATAAATTACACTAAATTATTAGTATAATTTAGTAATACATTATAACTAAATTATTAGTATAATATACCATTACACTATTCATTGTATAATTCACTAATTATATTATTAGTATAATTTACCATTACACTAATTATCTATTAAGAAAGAATGTTGGATGATTTCCAGAAGTATATCAAATATTATTTTTATGAAATATTTTTAATGAAATAAATATTTATTTTTATGAAATAAATTAATATTTATTTTTTTCCCACAAATGCAACATGGAGGGAAAAGATCTGAAACTTACATTATGAGATAGTTAACTTAGCAGGTATCTGTTAGAAAGTGACACTTGTTCTAGTTCTTTGACATGGAAAATATTTTACAAAGCAGTAAAGAAGGATGAATACTTAGAATTCACATGGAAAGTGAATAATTTAGCCCTGGAAACAAGTAGGTAGAAATGGGGAAGGTTATGCTTTTAAACCATAATTCAGGAATTCTCTTTGTATTTTACATAATTTTTATTATTTTATTTTATTTTATTTCTGAGACGGAGTCTCGCTCTGTTGCCCAGGCTGGAGTGCAGTGGCTGGATCTCAGCTCACTGCAAGCTCCGCCTCCCGGGTTCACGCCATTCTCCTGCCTCAGCCTCCCGAGTAGCTGGGAC
>NW_012108808.1:3746755-3750012 GCF_000951045.1 Mandrillus leucophaeus | reverse complement strand
TTTTTTTTTTTATTTGTGGTGAGAACATTCGAAAGCCTCTCTTCTCACTGCTTTGTAATCTACAATACAATACAGTTAACTGTATGTACCTTACTGTGCAATAAAACACTAGAACGTATTCCTCCTATCTACTTACTGTGATTTTGTACATGTTGACCAACCTCTGCCCACCTTTTCTCTCTTCCCCTCCCCAATCTTTGTAACCATTATTCTACCCTGTACTTCTATTATGTTAATTTTTCTTCTTTTTAAATTTCACATGTGAGGAATATCATGCAATATTTTTCTTTCTGTCTCTGGCTTATTTCACTTAACACAATGTCCTCCAGATTGATTCATGTTGCCACAGATGACAGGGTTTCATTCCTTTTTATGGCTGAATAGTATCTAATTGTGTATATGTACTGCATTTTCTTTATTCATCCATTGTTGGACACTTAAGTTGATTCCATATCATAGCTATTGTAAATAGTGTGGCAATAAAGATGGGAGTGCAGGTATCTGTTTGACATACTGATTTAATTTCTTTGGATATATAACTAGTAGTGGGATTGCTTGATCATATCGTAATTCTAGTTGCAATGTTTTGCATAATTTATACACTGTTTTCCATAATGGATTTCCTCATTTATAATCCTACCCACAGCATATAAGGGTTCCCTTTCCTTCACATTCACACCAACACTTGCTTTCTTTTGTCTTTTTATTAGTAGTAGCCATTCTAACTAGAGTGAGGTGGTGTTTGATTGTGGTTTTGATTGACATTTTATGATGGTTAGTGATAGTGAACATTTATTCGTATACCTATTGGCCTTTTGTATACTTTCTGTTGAGAAATGTCTATTAAAGTTTTTGCCCATTTTTAAGTTGATTTTTTTTTGCTGTTAAGTTTCTTATGTATTCTGCATATGAATCTTTTGTCTGATGTATAGTGTGCATATATTTTTCTGCCATCTTATAGGTTATCTCTTCACTCTGTTAATTGTTTTCTTTACTGTGGAAAACTTTTTGGTTTGATGTAATCTCTTTTGTCTGCTTTTGCTTTTATTGCTTGTATTTTTGAGATCTTATTTAAAAAAATCCTTGCCCTGTCCAGTATCATGAAGTTTTTCTGCTGTTGTTTTTCTTTTCTTTTCTTTTTTCTAAGGCTATATTAGTTTGTTTTCACACTGCCGTTAAAGACATACCCAAGACTGGGCAATTTTAAAAGAAAGGGGTTTATTTGACCTACGTGTGAGTTCCACGACCTCACAATCATGATGGAAGGTGAAAGGCATGTCTTACATGGCGGCAGACAAGAGAAGAGAGCTCGTGCAGGGAACCTCCCATTTTTAAAACCATCAGATCTTGTGAGACTCATTCACTATTAGGAGAATAGCTCAGGAAAGACCTGCCCCCATAATTCAGTCACCTCCCACCAGATTCCTCCCATGACACATGGGAATTGTGGGACTTACAATTCAAGATTAGATTTGGGTGGGGACACAGCCAAACTATATCATTCTGCCCCGACCCCTCCCAAATCTCTTGCCCTCACATTTCAAAACCAGTCATGCCTTCCCAGCAGTCCCCCAGAGTCTTAACTCATTTCAGCATTAACTGAAAAGTCCACAGTCCAATGTCTTATCTGATACAAGACAAGTCCATTCCACCTATGAGCCTGTAAAATCAAAAGCAAGTTAGTTACTTCCTAGATACAGTGGGGGTATGAGGATTGGGTAAATAACAGCAATTCCAAAGGGAGAAATTGGCCAAAACAAACAGGCTACAGGCCCCATGCAATTTGAAATCCAGCAGGGCAGTCAAGTCTTAAAGCTCCAAAATGATCTCCTTTGACTCCATGTCTTGCATCCAGGCCATGCTGATGCAAGAGGTGGGTTCCCATAGTTTTGGGCAGCTCTACCCCTTTGGTTTTGCAGGGTACAGCCTCCCTCCTGGCTGCTTTCACAGGCTGGCATCGAGTGTCTGTGGCTTTTCCAGGTGCACAGTGCAAGCTTTCAGTGGATCTACCATTCTGGGGTACAGAGGATAGTGGCCCTCTTCTCACAGCTCCACTAGGCAGTGCCCCACTTAGGACTCTGTGTGGGGGCTCTGACCCCACATTTTTCTTCTGCACTGCCCGAGCACGGGTTCTCCATGGGGACCCAGCCCCTGCAACAAACTTCTGCCTGGGCATCCAGGCATTTCCATATATCTTCTGAAATCTAGGCGGGGGTTCCTAAATCTCAATTCTTGACTTATGTGTACCTGCAGGGTCAACACCATGTGGAAGCCACCAAGGCTTGGGGCTTACGCCCTTTGAAGCCATGGCTCGAGCTCTACATTAGCCTCTTTCAGCCATGGCTGGAGCAGCTGGGACACAGGGAACAAAGTCCCTACACTGCACACAGCACAGGGACCCTGGGCCTGGCCCGTGAAACCACTTTTTCCTCCTAGGTTTCCAGGCCTGTGATGGGAGGGTCTGCAGTGAAGACCTCTGCCATGTCCTGGAGACATTTACCCCATTGTCTTGGGGATTAACATTAGGTTTCTTGTTACTTATGCGAATTTCTGCAGCTGGCTTAAATTTCTCCTCAGAAAATGAGATTTTCTTTTCTATTGAATTGCCAAGCTGCAAATTTTCCAAACTCTTATGCTCTGCTTCCCTTATAAAACTGGATATCTTTAACAGTGCCCAAGTCACCTCTTGAATGCTTTGCTGCTTAGAAATTTCTTTCACCAGACACCCTAACTCATCTCTCTCAAGTTCCAAGTTCCACAAATCTCTAGGGCAGGGGCAAAATGCTGCCAGTCTCTTTGCTAAGACATACAAGAGTTACCTTTGCTCCGTTTCCCAACAAGTTCCTCATTTCCATCTGAGACCACCTTAGACTGGACTTTATTGTCCATGTTGCTGTCAGCATTTTGGGCAAAGCCATTCAACAAGTCTAGGAAGTTCCAAACTTTCCCACATTTTCCTATCATCTTCTGAGCTTTCCAAACTGTTTCAATTTTGCCTGTTACCCAGTTCCAAAGTCATTTCCACATTTTCAGGTATCTTTTCAGCAGTGCTCCACTCTACTGGTACCAATTCACTGTATTAGTTCATTTTCACATTGCTGATAAAGACATACCCAAGACTGGACAATTTACAAAAGAAAAAGTTTTTTTCATGTGTCTGTTGGCTGTATGAATGTCTTCTTTTGAGAAATGTCTGTTCATATCCTTTGCCCACTTTTTGATGGGGCTGTTTGTTTTTTTCTTGTAAATTTGTTTGA
>NW_012108808.1:3719662-3742500 GCF_000951045.1 Mandrillus leucophaeus | reverse complement strand
CAGGAAAGACCCACCCTCATAAGTCAGTAACCTCCCACTGGGTTCCTCCCACGACATGTGGTAATTGTGGGAGTTATGATTCAAGATGAGATTTGTGTGGAGAGACAGCCAAACCATATTGTTTTATAGTTTCCGGTTTTACATTTAAGTCTTTAACCATTTTGAATAGATTTTTGTATATGGTGAGAGGTAGGAGTCTAGTCTCATTCTTGTGCATGTGTATATCTAATTTTCCCAGCATCATATATTGACATATTAGCATTATGCTATTATATTATATACATTATTAAAATAAATAAATTTATAAATTTATAAATAAAATTATAAAATTAATAAAATATTAAAATATATTATATATAATTATGCTATTATAATATAATAGCAATATTATGCTAGTACATTTAATATGTTATTAACATATTAACATATAACACATTAGCATAACCTATTAAACACATATATAATAGCATATAATATATTAACATATAATGGCATAACATATTAAACACATATTCCCTTTTCCCTCATGTGTGTTCTTGGCACACATGAGGGAAAAGCTAATTTATAAAAAATCAGTTGGCTGTAAATGTGTGGATTTATTTCTGGGTTTTCTGTTGTTTCATTGGTCAAAGTATGTGGTTTTTATGATGGAATCATACTGTTGGTTATGATAGCTTGTAGTATATAGTGTGTTGAAGTGAGGTAGTGTGATGCCTCTAGCTGCATTCTTTTTGCTGAGGATTGCTTTGTGTATTTGGGACTTTTTGTGATTTCCTACAAATTTTAGGATTTTTTTCCTATTTTTGTAAAGAATGTCATTGGTATTTTAATGGAGATTGTATTAAATTTTATAGATCATTTTGGGTAGTGTGGCCATTTTAACAATACTAAATTTTTCATTCCATGAACATGGAATATCTTTTCATTTCTTAGTGTCTTCTTTAATTTCTTTCATCAATGTTTTACAGTTTTCAGTGTAGAGATCTTTTACCTTCTTGTTTATTTATTATCTAATTTTTTGTAGCTATTGTAAATGAATTTGTTTTAAAAATTTTTATTTTCAGTTTGCTATTATTGCATAGAAACACTACTGATTTTTGTATATTAATTTTGTATCCTGCAAATTTGTATTATTTATTGATCAATTCTAACAGTTTTTCACTAAGTCTTTAGGGTTTCCTATATATAAGATCTTGTCTGAAAACAGGGACAATCTGACTTTTTCCTTTCCAATTTGGATGTCTTTTATTTATTTATTCTCTTGTCTGGTTGCCCTGGCTAGGACTACTGGTACTATGTTGAATAAAAATGGTGACAGTTGGCATCCTTGTCTTGTTCCTGATCATATGATGTTAGCTATGGATTTGTCATAATATGACTTTTATTGTGTTGAGGTACAAATCTTCTATACCTAATTTGTTAAGAGTTTTTATTATGAAGGGATGTTTTGAATTTTGTCAAATGCTTTTTCTGTATCTATTGAATGATCATATGGTTTTTGTTTTTCTGTTAATGTGATTTATCTCATTTATTGATTTGCATATCTTGCACTATCCTTGCATTCCCAGGATAAATCCCCCTTGATCTTATTGAATAACATTTTTACTGTGCTTTTGAATTTGGTTTGCTAGTATCTTGTTGAGAATTTTTGGATTTGTGTTTATGAGAGACTGGCCTATAATTTTTGTTGTTGTTGTTGTAACCTTGTCTGGTTTGAGAGTCAGAATAATATTGGTCTCATAAAAAAAATTTGGAAGTAGTCCCCCCTCTTAAATTCCCTTAGTAGTTTGAACAAGATTGGTATTAGTCTTCTTTAAATGTTTGGTAGAATTCAGCAGTGAAGCCATGAAGTCCTGGGCTTTTTTTTTTCTGATGAAAAACTTATGATTACTAGTTCAATTTCCTCTCTCATTACTGCTCTGTTTAGATTTTCTATTTCTTCTTTATTTAATTTTGGGAGGTTGTATATGTCTAGGAACTTAGCCATTTCTTCCATGTTATCAAATTTTTTTGGTGTATAGTTGTTCATAATAGTATCTTCTTATTTTTTGTACTTCTGTGGAACTGTTGTAATGTCTCCTTTTTAATATCTAATTTTATTTATTTTAGTCTTCCCTCTTTTTTTCTTAGTCTCACTAATGGTTTACCAATTTTCTTTATCTTTTCAAAACCATCTTCATTTTGTTGACCTTTCAAATTGTGTTTTTAGCCTCTATTTTGTTTACTTCTGCTTTAAGCTTTATTCTCTCCTTCTACCAGTTTTGGATTTAGTTTGTTCTTGTATATTAAGTTTCTTGAGGTGCATCATTTGATTGTTTAGTAAAAATCTTTCTTCTTTTTTGATTTAGGCCTTTATTGCTATAAATTCCATTTTAAAACTGCTTTTTCTGTGTTCCATAAGTTTCGTTATGATGTGTTTCCATTCTCATTTGTCTTAAGAAGTTTTTAAATTTCCTTTTTACTTTGTTTATTGACCTGTTGGGTTTTTTTTAGGAGTAATTGTTTAATTTCCATGTATTTGTAAATTTTCCAGAGTTTTTCTTGTTGCTGATTTCTAGTTTTATACCATTTTGCTCAGAGAAGTTACTTGATATGATCTGTATTTTCTTAAATTTGTTCAGACTTGTTTTGTGACCAAACATATGATCTATCCAAGAGAATATTTTATGTACAGTTGAGAAAAATGTGTATTCTGAAGCTGTTGGATAGAATATTCTGTTAAAAAAAATCAGCCAGGCACAGTGGCCAACACCTATAATCCCAGCAGTTTGGGAGTTTGAGGTGGGATGATCACTTGAGGTCAGGAGTTCAAGACCAGCCTGGGCGTCATAGCAAGACCCTGTCTCTAAAAAAAGGCTATTAGGTCAATTTGGTCTATGGTGCAGTTTAATTCTGATGATTCCTTGTTATTTTTTTTTTTTTTGCCTGGATGACCCATTCATTGTTGAAAGTGGGATGTTGAAGTCCCTAATATTATTATACTGCATTTTATCTCTCCTTTTAGATCTAATAATATTTGCTTTATATATGTGGATGTGTTGGTATATAGAATAACAATACTATATCCTCTTGTTGAATTGATTCCTTTATCATTATATAATGACTTTATTTGTCCTTTTTATAGTTTTTGTCTTATAGTTTATTTTATCTGATATAAGTATTGCTACTCCTGATCAGTTTTGATTTCTGTTTGCATGGGATATCTTTGTCCCTTCCTTCACTTTCAGTCTATGCTTGTCTTTAATGGTGAGGTGATTCTCTAGTAGTCAGCATACAACTATATAGTTGAGTTAGTTTTTTAAGAGATGGGGTCTCTCTCTGTCACCGGGGCTGGAGTACAGTGGCACAATCATAGCTCACTGCAGTCTCAAACTCCTGGGTTCATTCAATCCTCCCAGCTCAGCCTCCCGAGTAGCTAGGACTACAGGTGCACACCACCAAACCTGGCTAATTTTTTATTTTTCTTTTTTGTACAGACAGGGTTTTACTACCTTACCTTTAAAATAAAATCCATTCACTCTGTATCTTTTAACTAGAGACTTTAATCTATTTATTTTCAAGGTAATTATAAGTAGGTAAGAACTTACATCTGCCATTTTGTTCATTGTTTTCTGGGTGTTTTGTAGATTCTTTGTTCCTTTATTCTTCTGTTGTTGCTTATGTATCTGGTTTGGTGGTTTTCTGTGGTGCTAAGTTTTATTTCCTTCTTATATCTCATTTGCGTGCCTGCTCTAAATTCTTTCTTTGTGGTTATCATGTGCTAACATAAAGAGTCTTGTAGTTATAATAGACTGTTTTATGCTGATAACAACTTAATTTTAGTCACATAAAAATATTTTAGATTTTCTTGCTTCCCCACAATAATTTCTGTTTTTGTTGACTTAATTTACATCTTTATCTATTGTGTATTCCTTAGTCATTAATTGTAGCTGTTACTGTTTTTTGACCATTTTGACTTAAAGCTTTTGGACTAGAGAATTGAAGGATTTCCGTAGCACCCAGACAGCATGGGCTTATTCTGGATTTGATTATGAATTTACTTCTATTGATGAGTTTTAATCTTTTGAATATTTTTGTGATAGTAACGATCATTCTTTCATTTTTAGTTGTAGCATTCCCTTAATAATTTTTTGTAAACCTAGACTAGTGGTGATGAATTTCCTCAGCTTTTGCTCGTCTGGAAAGATCTTTATGTCTCCTTCATTTCTGAAGGATAGCTTTCCTGGTTATACTATTCTTGACTGACTTCTTTTTCTTTCAGTACTTTGAATATATCATTTCATTCTTTCCCGGCCTGTGAGGTTTCTGCTGGGAAATCTGCTGATAGTCTCATGAGGATTCCCTTATATGTGACTTGATGCTTTTCTCTGCAGCATTTAGAATTCTTTGTCTTTGACTTTTGACAGTTTGGTTATAATGTGCCTCAGAGAGTATCTTTGTGGGTTGAAACTAACTGGGGACTTTTGAGCTTCTTAGATGCATATATCTCCCAAGACATGGGAAGTTTTCAGCTATTATTTTGTTAATAATAACAAAGTATTTCTCTACTTCTCCCTCTGGTGCCCTATAAGGTGAATATTTGTTCATTTAATGGTATCCCATAAGTCCTATAGGGTTTCTTAATTCCTTTTCATTCTTTTTCCCTCTTTGGTTATTTCAAAAGACCAGTCTTCAAGTTCAGAAATTATTTCTTTAGCTTGATTTAGTCTGTTGCTAAAGCTCACATTCTTTTTTAAATTTAATGCATTGAATAGCTCCAAGATTTTTTTGGTTCTTTTGTATGATATCTACAGGAGGATAGGCTACACAGATGTTGGTGGTGTAGTTTTGCTGGCGGAGGGGGCACTGCGCTGGTTATTTGGGGCAGGCATATTTTGGTTCAGTGTGCTAGCAGGCTGTATGGTGAACTCTTCAGAGAAATGAGGCTATCACCAGGCTGGCTCTTGAGCTGGGTATCTGTGGGTGCAGTGAGCCAGCCAGCTGTGCAGTAGTGTCTCTCAGGGGGAGGTAAGACCACTGTTGGACTGCTGTTGGCTTCAGTGCAGGCATGTGTGGGCTGGCTAGCTGTGTGGTAGTGTCTATGGGGAGGTCAGGCTGCTGCGGACTGGATATTGGGCCAAGTGCATGTGTAGTGGGCCTGCTGGCTGTGTGGCAGTGTCCCTGGGAAGGCGAGGCCTCTGCTGAACTGGCTGTCAGGCCAGGCACATGTACATGCATGCTGGGCTGGCTGGCATGCAGCAGTCTTTTCGGGGGAGGGGGGCACCTCTGCCTTGGTGCCAGACTTGGCATGGGTTGCAGCATGAGTATGCACTGAGGTAGTGGCCTGGCCACCTGTTCAGTGGCTTTCTTGCTGTGCATGTCTGCCTTTTCCCCAATGGGTTGTGGGCTGGCACATAGCTTTGAATTTGAAATGATAGTGCGGCTTCAGGGATGGAGAGAGAGAGTGGCTACTGGCCTTCAAAATGTCATCATGCTGTAGCTGCTTAGGTCATGAAGGAGGGGATGCACAATGTGGGCTCTTACTCGGGGGCAACGTAGCTACTTAAACTTGTGGCAACTCTCCAAAATAGATTCTGGGCCTGTGAGGACTGGGAGACTGTCTTGTAGCAAGAACTTCTGGCATCTGTGATGGCTATGGAAACCCATGGAAGTCTTTAGCATACCATTTTCCCGTTAAGAAGAAGCCACCCTGACTCCCAGTCATTCCTGGTAGGAGAGACAGTGTGGCAGAGACAGGTGCCTCACTCCATAGCCTCTATGGTGCTATCTTGGGCTCCTGTGCTCCGCAGGGATTTTGGTGCTCCTGTGGTGCTCTCCAGCATACTGAGTCACTCCAGTTGAAATAGAATTGTTTATTTGTTGTTTTGGTTCCTTTTTGTGGGGGAGATGAGCACCAGGCAACTCTCGTTTTCCATCTTGCTCAATGTTCTGCCATCTTTGACAAATCTTGAGCTACATCTGTTTTTCTTAGGTCTAGTTCTTAGCTATGAAGAACTAAGAAAGTAGAAATAGAACTAAGAAAGTAGAAGAAGTAGAAATAACATTAGTAGAAATAACATTAGTCTATCAACTTGTTTTATTTTCACTTTAATCTCTAGTCCTCATTGACCCTTCTAAGCTTTACTTTTATATTTCACCCTCCCCCTTTGATGATGGTCAAATTACCTGTTTAATAACTTTTTTGTGGTTTTTATCTATGCCTCTCAATTTCATTATGATTAATACAATAGAATGAAGTCTTAACTGGGAATGTATTTGGCAGATAAATTAACTGCCATGGACAGACCATTATTAAAGTTTGAGTTAATTCTTTTATGTTTATGTTTTTATACTTTTTAATTAAGAAATGTTGTTCTCTTTAGGATGCGTATGGGGCAGCTTTTAAAGTGTTTGAAAGATTTTGCATTCAACATTCAGGCCATCAGGTATGTTTCATGCTGAATTTGATTTTCTCAATTATTTAATGGTAGTTTAGCAAATATATAGCTCTTCCTTTGTGTAAGTTTATGATTCTCATGAAGGAGCACTCTGAAGATACCATTGAGCCTCCCAGGTTCTCTACAACTCAGCTGTCGAAAGCTCTGTAGACCTTTGTGTCAGGACACTGTCATACTGTTCTTTGTATTAAGATTCATCTCAAATCCATTTGTAATTGAATTTCATTGAGATCAGAGCCTGGAAGGCACTTCCTCATGACTTCATAAATCTCCATGCCTCACTGTACTCAAGTTCTACCAATGCTGAGCAGTCACACTGAGTCAGATAAATAACTTCAGTAGGTCTCTGGTTTATATCCACTTTAAAGCACTTAAGTCTTTCTCATACTCGGTGCCTTTCCCAGACCCTGACATCTGTTGATTTCCTGTGTTCATCTGCCCAATGCTCAACAGAGACCCAAGCAAATATGAACTCTATGTGAGCACTCCTTTCTCTATGCTCCATTGGTCATATAGTTTTTGTCTAGCTCCATTTTCCTTATCTCTAGTCCTTACTTCTTTATCAAGTGTATGTGGTTTTTCACATAAATTCAGTTTTGGAAGGAGAGTATTTATTTAGAGTTCCTTGTTAGTGAGGACACATTTGTGGTTTTCCTTGGTCTGAGCCGAGCCTGACCCTTTGGGAAGCTTTCTACAAAGAGTGAAAGTCTTAGGATGGCCCTAAGTGGCTTATAGCTACCAGAGCTACAACCTCTTTGAGCAGCCTGAGAAACTTTGGAGATTTTAAACGTATCTCAAGAGTTTAAACAGGAAAAATAATTCCTTCATTCATTTTTCAATTATAAAAGTATCAAGGTCTTACTGTGTTAGAGGCACTGTTCCAGGCACTTCAATGTCATGGGAGAAACTTTCTTGTAGATAGTCATATGTGGTAAGTGCTATGATTGAGTTACACATAAAATACTAAGATAGCATAAATAACTTTATGATTAATGCTACTATCATCAGAAAAAGCATTATAGAAGATGTAATTTCCAATCAGATCTTAAAGGAGAAGTGAAAATTCATTAAGTAGATTAATTATACTAAATATAATTCTAGTTAATTAGGATAATTAAGTAGAATAATTAGTGTAGTCAGATTTTAAGCAGGGAGAATAGTATATCCAAATGTACAGAAATATTAAAGGTCCTGATGTATTCAGGGATAGGCCCCCAGCTAATGATGGGGAAGTACAGAATGTGGAGGTTGTGACAGGGATCAGGGAAAATGCTGAGAAGTGAGTGTGGAGTCTTTGATAGGAATTTGGTTGTATATGCGAAGGGTCTTATTTGTTATGCGATGAAGTATGGATTTAAAATGGTAGACAAAGGTGAGGCAGGGGAGTTTCTAAGGATGAGTATGACATAGATCTATGTTTTAGAGATATTATTCTGGCAGAGTATAGAGATTAACTCAAGAGGTAGAGAAAATGAAAGCAGGGAGCTAAAGCTGGAGGCTATACCCATATTCCAGGTGAGAGAAAACGAAGGCTTGAATTAGACAGTGGTGGCAGAAATGAATGATGAGAATTGGAGACATATTTAAGAGGAGGAACTCCTGCAGTGGGGAAAGAGATATTATGACAAATTGGGTTTCTAATTTGGTTAATTATAATGTTAATGAAAGTAAGGAATACATGATGATGACTTGGAAACTGACAATAAAAAAGTATGAGTTGGAATTTAAAATGTCACATGTGTTGTCTCTAAGACATCCAGGGGGAAATGTTGAGCAGTCAGAGAAAACAAGAGGTCTGAAACTGGAGGAATTTCAGACTTAGAGATAAAGATGTGATCATTGCTAATATTCAGCCACTGAGGACGAGTAAAAATCTGAAACTCTGCTCAGGAGTGAATAAGGTGGAGCATGAAAACAAAAAGGATGGCAAAATGTCAAATCACAATTGATTTCGGTGCTCAAATGGCATGTCAGGTAGCTGAGAGACTCACTTTTCTGTGTCTCCTCTTCTTCACCCTAGCTTCTATCCTAAGATATGTGGATAGGGACGGAATTTTTTTTCACTGAATTGGGTGACTGTGGGTTTTTGAAAATAATTGGTCCAATATTAGGAAGTCCATATGGCTTTCATGAGATGCATAGAGAGAAGAAAAGAAGTTGAATAACACCTCTAGGGTCCAAGAATATGGAATTCTGTAGTCTTACAATACTCACAGAGCAAGTTTAGGTGTAATATAAAGAGGAACTGTCGCCAGACATGGTGGCCCACACCGGAAATCCCAGCACTTTGGGAGGCCAAGGTAGGTGGATCACGAGGTCAGGAGTTCAAGACCAGCCTGGCCAAGATGGTGAAACCCCATCGCTACTAAAAATATAAAAATTAGCCGGGTGCCTGTAATCCCAGCTACTCGGGAGGCAAAGGCAGAAATTGCTTGAACCCAGGAGGCAGAAGTTGCAGTGAGCTGAGATCAGATCACACCACTGTACTCCAGCCTGGGCAACAGAGTGAGACTCTGTCTCAAAAAAAAAAAAAAAAAAAGAAAAGAAAAAGAACTGTGTGAAGGTATATATCTATTTTTCTCAAGATACATGATGTATGTTGTAAAGATTTTATAAGAAAGATAACTGTGCATTTTGTTAATATTCTGCATACTTTTTCTCCATATTTACATCTGATAGGTTTTGGGAGGAATTACTTCTGCTAACCTTTTAATAATATTGCTTGTTATCAAAATGTGGGCTCATTATTATTTTTATTATTATTATCATTTATGCAGTGATTCCTTGAGTGAACTGTGTGAAAATGAGCATGACAATGTAGTCCTGGCATTTAAACAACTGAGTCAAACCTTTTATGAAAAACTTGAAGAAATGCAAACTCAAATGCATCAAAATCACTTAAAATGACACCGTGGAAAACTTTCAAGTCTGATTATGTGGTATTTATCCCTTTGCAAGGAGAGATGTATTTGAGCTTACGCAACGAAATGGAAAAATTTTTTGTCTTGGAGCCAAACAGAATTGAACTCAAATATTAGCTCTGCTGTTTTCTAACTGAATGACCTTAAGTTATGTCACACATCTGAGCTTTAACTTTATTTTTGGCAAAATCAGAGTAAAAATGAGTACCTCTAGTTGTTTTGAGGATTAAATGAGATAATGTATGAAAAGTGATTGGGATTGGGTGGTGACTTAATTAACGGTAGTGTTTTTTTTTAGTAGTTAAAGTTAATATATAGCAAAATTAGTTTCACATTGTCAAGTTTTCAATACATCCCCAAGTTAACTGAATTTTAAATTAATGGTTAATAAATCACAAAGGACTCAAGTCAATTCTGAACATCTGAACAACAATTTGGTTATGTAAGAAGACTTCTGAGATTACAAGAAAGTCACTGCTGTAGACTGGATTTTTGTGCCCTCCCCTCCAAATTTTTTTATACTGAAGTTCTAACCCTCAATGTGATAGTATTAGGAGATGATAAGTCATGAGGGTGGAGTTCCTTGGATGTAATTAGTGACTTTAGCTGAGACAGAAGAGAGCTCGCTCTCCAATCTCTGCTCACTACCACTGGATGATACAATGGGAAGATGGCTATCTGCAGACCAAGAAGCAGGCCGTCAACAGAACTGAATCTACTTACATCCTGATCTTGAACTTTCCAGCCTCCAGAATTGTGAGAAATACATGTTTGTTGTTTAGCCATCTGGTCTGTGATCCTTTAAGAAAACAATTAACTGAAAACTTGGTATTGTTGTAGTTTATGTAGTAAGTGACTTGGCACTCATCAGAAAATAAAGGACATTAAATTGATTTACTATTGTGTTCCTTATGTTAAATCTGTTAGTCCATCCATTTGTAGACACATATGCATTAGGTATTTTGCCTTCATTGCTGTCTATCTTTACTGCAGCCCTAGGTCACGTACTACAAAATCTGTTTTAGACCCAGACCTTGAACACAGAGCATTTCTTTCTCAGGATGAAAGACATAACCTTTTGTATCATCCAGAATGTAACAAGACACCATTTGTTGTATGGCATTACTTACAGATATATTGCATAGGCTTAGAAAAACACTTTGTCTAGAAACAGAAAAGCCTCTATTCCTTAGAATTTAACCCAAAATTGGTTTATATCAGTCATGTGCCAAAATCTTACTTTTGACTGTTTTCTTAAGGCTAATCCTAAATTTTTTTATTTAAAATAAGCACATAGTAACAGACATAGTAGATATTAATCCAGCTTTATAGATAATAACTTTAAATATCAAAGGCTTAAACACAACAAAAAGAGATTGTCAGAGTGGATCAAAACACAATAACCAACTATATGTTGTCTACAAGGAACCTTTTAAATATAAAGACACATGTAAATTAAAAGTAAATGGATGTGACTTATAGTTTCTGGTTTCTCATGTAAGAAGCTTAGAATTAACCACTCCATCCTAATTAGTGAAAACAGGAACAAACTGAAAAATTGATAATTCTTCTAGATCCCTGAGAGAAGTGATGTCATGGGGCAAACTGTTGCCCCTCAAATTGGAGCAGGTGAATACAGGGAATCACAACACACTGAGGCAAAAACCTGCACAGGAAACAGTGCTGGAGCAGGAAAACCTGAACTTTAATGAACAAATTGCTAAGTGTGGGCACATCTGAGAGAAAACTCCAGGGGGATACATTCACCTGGGAGCCATGCTTCTCTATGAGTTTTGTATCTGGGAAATGAACCAAGATCTTACCTTAAACATTGGAGAAAAATTCCCTTATGCTTCTGGAAGGAGGAAAATAAAATAAACTGTATTAAAATGTGCCAGAGCACTCTGTTCTTTTTAATAAGGTCTGCCCTCAGGAGAAACTAGTTACTCAGAGCCTAGCCTGCTGGAGTTTTATCAGCGACTAACTCACCTGTTAGAAGGGAAGTACCCAACTTCAGCCCACCCTAGACATCCTACCCCACCTAAAGCAGGGTGTAGAACAAAGTTGAGGAACACTTGTAAAGTTCATAGTCTCGAGGCACAAGCTCACTAAATGTCAGAACTAATTATAGTCATAAGTCTCTTCTTAATGGGAATATGTTCTAAGAAATACATTGTTAGGTGATTTTTGTTAGGTGATTATAGAATGTACTTACATGTACTTAGATAGTATAGCCTATTATAGTCCTAAACCATGTGGTGTAAACTATTACTCTTAGGCTACAAGACTGTATAGCATTTTACTGTACTCAACACTGTAGGTAACTGTAACACAATGGTAAATTTGTATAGCTTATCACATCTAAACATAGAAAAGGTACAATAAATATATAGTATTGTAATCTTAGTAATCTTATGGGACCACTGCCATATATGCAGTCTGTCATTGACCAAAATGTCATTATGCAATGCATGACTGTATAGGACTATAGACCACTCCCCCTACAACTTACCATCACATTACTAAAGACCTATTGTTTACAGCGGTTCTTTTTACCCAGTACATTATATCTGGCTATCAAGAAAAAATTACTAGGCAAAAAGTTACTAAAAGGCAAAAAAAAACCAATTTGAAGAGATGAGCAAGCATCAGAATCAGACATGGCAGAAATGTTGGAATCATCAGAATGGAAATTTAAAATAGTTAATTTAAAATAATTAATTTGCTATGGGCTTCCATGGATAAAGTAGGCAGCAAGCAAGAACAGAGGGGCAGGCATTATCCAATTTATTGAGGGACAGAATAGAACAAAAAGGTAGAGGAAAGGCAAATTTGCTTTCTTTGCTTGAATGGATGCATCCGTCTTCTCCTGCCCTTAGACATCAGCACTCCTGATTCTGGGGCTTTTGGACTCAGAGTGGGACTAACACCATTGGCAACCCATAGGCTCCATCACCAATCCTCAGGTCTTTGGACTGGGACTGAATTATACTTCCTGCTTTCCTGTTTCTCTAGCTTGCAGGTGGTGGATCATGGAACTTCTTGACTTTTATAACCACATGAGCCAATTCCTAAAATCAATCTCCTCATCTCTCTCTATATGTGTTCTATTGTTTCTGTCTCTCTGGAGACCCTTAACTAAAACAATACCCTCTTAAATAAAATTCCGGAATTGCTATAAATTGTTTTCTTACAAAAAGGCAACAGAAAGTATAAAAAGAAATAAAATTGATTCATGAGACTTTTGCTTAGGCTAAGAATTCAGTTAGATAATTTTAGTCAATTTAGGTTTGACCTAATATATTACTAAAAATGTTCCTGTTTCTGAGACTTAAAAATTCTGAAATTCAGAGCTTAAATGATGACTACACATACTGTTTTTATTCTTCTTTTGCTTTGCAAATATAATTAGTATTTGAAGATAGTGTCTTTATATGAAACATGCAGTGAAATTAAATCGATGATTTACCTTTTCAAAATAAAAATCTCGAAGGGGATTGGGCCAAGATGGCAGACTAGAAGCACCGCTGTTATGGAAACGAAACATAATAGCTAGTGAAAACTCACCCTGAAGGCTGATCATTAGAGAAACCACATTGGGATCCATCAAGGTAGCAGGGGGACACAGCAGGGAGTTGTGAAGCCAGCACCAGCCTGTCTGGGCTTATCATAGAGCCAGAAGGACCTCTCTGACATGAGACAGGGTAAGTGAGTAAGAGACCCCTGGGTGAGTCATGTTCTCCACAGGTACCTGTGCAAAACTTAAAATGAGATAATCTCCCTGCCTGCTTCCCCTGTCCACATTTCCTCTACCCTGCTTCTAGGCTGAGGCATAGAACAACCTGGACATTTAGTGGAGGCAACTCTTGAGATAAAGGGAACATCTACAAGCCTTGGGCCCCATAGCAGACCAGAATCTGGCATGGTAGCTCCAATGGAGGCTGTAGTTGTAGTGCCTGGGAGTAGTAAGACTGCTCCACTCTACCTGCCAAATGGGAGTCGGTGCTGGTGCTAGCTTCCGGCCCAGTGGTCCTGCTTTGATTTGAACTCAGCTGGCAGCTGCAGCCTCCCATTGTCCCAGGAAATGCCCAGACGGCAGGATGGGCTAACTCACCCAACCTTTTCACTGATAGCCAGAAGGGCAATGCTTGCTAGAGCTTCTGGCCCAGCGGTCACACTTGTGTGAACTTAGCCCTAGAGCATAGTCCCTTGTTCTAGGAAGCACCCAGATGTGAGGATTGGTGAACCCACCTATCCCCATCACTGATGACCAGGTGAGCCATGCCAGCTACAGCTTCTGGACCAGAGTCCTACACAGCCTGATTAAATGAGGGGCTTTACCTCCTGTTGCTCTGGAAACAGCCCAAAGGCAGGGTGCGCAGCTCTACCTACCCCAGCTTTTCATAGCCAGATGGCCCACATCTGCTAGAGCTTCCAGCCCAATGGTCCCACTTCTGCCTGAACTCTCTGGGCAGGTGCAACCCTATGTTCTCCCGGGAAGCATTTGGACAGCAGATTAAGCCTGTCTGCCAATAGGAGTCTCTCTGCCTGAGAGAGCCTCGTGGACCACAGCACACTACAGAAGAACTGTGGGCATGGAGACAGTAATCAGAAGGGAATCCTGCAAAACCCAGGAGCAGAATTAAAAACAGTATACTGAACCCACATTATGCCATAATCAAACCCCCAAGGGCCTCAGAGAAGATGAAAGCAAAATAGCCCATCCAAAGGATAGCAGTGTCAAAGACTTTAGGAACATCAGTCCACACAGATGAGAAAAATCCATCTCAAGAACTCTGACAACTCAAAAAGACAGAGTATCTTCTTGTCTTCAAACAGCTACACTAGTTTCCCAGCAATGGTTCTTAACTATGCTGAAATGGCTGAAATGTCAGAAATAGAATTCAGAATATGGATAGAAATGAAGGTCATCAACATTCAAGAGAAAGTCAAAATCCAATCTTAGCACTCTAAGAAATATATTTAAAAAAATACAGGAGATAAAGACAAAAGGGACATATTAAGAAAGGACCAAACTGAATTGATAGAGCTGAAAAACTCACTCCAAGAATTTCAGAATACAATTGCAAGTATTAACAGAATCAACCAAGCTGAGGAAAGAATCTCAGAGATTGCAGAACAGTTATCTGAAATAGTCAGACAAAAATAAAGAAAAAACAATAAAGAAGAATGAACAAAAACTCCAAGAAATATGGGATTATGTGAAGAAACCAAATCTATGGCTCATTCTTGTCCCTGAAAGAGAGGAGGTGAAAACAAGTAGCTTGGAAAACATACTTGAGGGTATCATCCATGAACATTTCCTCAACATTTTTAGAGAGGCCAACATTCAAATCCAGCAAATACAGAGAACACCTTTATGATACTATGCAAGATGACCATCACCAACACACATTGTCATCAGATTCTCTAAGGTCAAAATGCAAGAAAAAAAAATTGTTAAAGGCAGTTCTAGAGAAGGGGAAGGTCAGCTACAAAGGGAACTCCATTAAACTAATAGCAGACCTTTCAGCAGAAGCTCTACAAGCCAGAAGATATTGGGGGCCCATATTCAGCAATCTTAAAGAAAATACATTCCACTGAAGAATTTCGTATCCAGCCATGCTAACTTTCATAAGTGAAGGAGAAATAAGATCCTTTTCAGACAAGCAAATGCTAAGGAAGTTGGTTACCATGAGGCCGGCCTTCCAAGAGGTCTTTTAGGGAATGCTTTAAATATGGAAAGGAAAGACTGTTACGGTCACCACAAAACACACAAGTACGTAGATCATTGACTCTATAAAGCAACTACACAATCAAGTCTGCATGATAACCAGCTAACAACACAATGGTAATGAAGGTCATCAACATTCAAGAGAAAGGCAAAACCTAATCCTAGCATTCTAAGGAATATAAGAAAACAATACAAGAGATAAAGACAAAAAGGCCATATTAAGAAAGAACCAAACTGAATTGATAGAGCTGAAAAATTCACTTCAAGAATTTCAGAATACAATTGCAAGTGTTAACAGCTGAATCGACCAAGCTGAGGAAAGAATCTCAGAGATTGCAGAACAATTACCTGAAATATCTGAGTCAGACATGTGCAGTTTAAAATCTGCACGTCAATAATAACCTTGAATGCAAATGAGATAAATGCCCCAATTAAAAGGCACAGAGTGGCAAGTTGGATAAAGAAGCAAGACCCATCTGTATGCTGTCTATAAGAGACCCATCTCACATGCAGTGACACCAGTAGGCTCAAAGGGAAGAGATGGGGAAAAACCTACCATGCAAATGGAAAACAGAAAAATAGCAGGGACTGCTATTCTAATTTTAGACAAAACAGCCTTTAAATGAGCAACAATAAAAAAAGACAAGGCCATACATGGTGGCTCATGCCTGTAATCCCAGCACTTTGGGAGGCTGAGGTGGGTGGATCACTTGAGGCCAGGAGATCAAGACCAGCCTGGACAACATGGTAGAACCCTGTCTGTATTAAAAATACAAAAATTAGCCAGGCGTGGTCACAGGCACCTGTAATCCGAGCTATTTGGGAGGCTGAGGCATTAGAATTGCTTGAACCCAGGAGCCAGAGATTGCAGTAAGTCGAGGTCTTGCCACTGCACTCTAGCGTGGGTGATGGAGTGAGACCCTGTGTCAGGGAAAAAAAAAGAAAAAAGACAAAGAAGAGCATTTGTATTAGTCCATTTTCACACTGCTAAAAAGAACTATGTGAGACTAGGTAATTTATAAATAAAAGAGTTTTTTGTTTGTTTGTTTGTTTTTGTTTTGTTTTGAGATGGAGTTTCACCCTTGTCACCCAGGCTGGAGTGCAATGGCATGATCTTGACTCACTGCAACCTCCGCCTGCTGGGTTCAAGAGATTTTCCTGCCTCAGCCTCCTGAGTAACTGGGATTACAGGCACCCACCACCATGCCCAGCTAATTTTTGTATATTTAGTATAGATGGGGTTTTACCATGTTGGCCAGGCTGGTCTTGAACTCCTGACCTCAGGTGATCCACCTGCCTTGGCCTCCCAAAGTTCTGAGATTACAGGTGTGAGCCCGTGTCCCTCTAGAAAAGAGGTTTCATTGACTCAGTTCTGCATGGCTGGTGAGGCCTCAGGAAACTTACCATCATGGAAGAAGGCAAAGAGGAAGCAAGGCACATCTTACATTGTGGCAGGAGAGAGAGAGTGAAGGGGGAACTGTCACACACTGTTAAACCATCAGATCTTATGCAAACTCACTATTTCATGAGAACAGCATATAGGGGAACCTGTCCACATGACCCAATCACCTCCCCCACCAGGCTCTCTCTTGACATGTGGGGATTACAACTCAAGATGAGATTTGAGTAGGGATGCAGAGCCAAACCATGTCAATATTACATAATGGTAAAGGGTTTAATTCAACAAGAACTAATTATCCTAAATGTAGATGCACCCAAGACAGGAGCACCCAGATTTATAAAGCAAATTTTTTTAGACCCATGAAGAGACTTAGATGACTACACAAGAATAGTGGAGACTTCAATACCCCACTGACAGTATTAGACAGATCATTGAGGCAGAAGGCTAACAAAGATAGTCAGGATCGAATCTTGACATTTGACCACATGGGCCTAACAGATGTCTGCAGAACCCTCCACCCCAGAACAACAGAATATGCATTCTTCTCATCTGCACATGGCATATACTCTAAATTTTGCTGCACAATTGGCCATAAAATAGTCCTAAGCAAATTGAAAAAAACAAAGTCATACCAACCGCACTCTCAGACCTAGTGCAATAAAATATAAATCAATACTAAGAAAATAACATAAAAGCATAGAATTTAAACAACCTGCCCCTGAACTGAATGACTTTTTGGGTAAACAATGAAATTAAGGCAGAAATCAAGAAATTCTTTGAAACCAAATATTGCAAAGATACAACATACCAGAATCTCTGGGACATAGCTAAAGCAGTGTTACAAGGGAAGTTTATAGCACTGAATGCTCATGTCAAAAAGTTAGAAAGATTTCAAATTAACAACCTAACATCACACACAGAGGAACTAGAGAAATGAGCAAACCAATCCCAAAGCTAGCAGAAGACAAGAAATAACCACAATCAGTGCTGAACTGAAGGAAATTGAGATGTGGAAAACCACACAGAAGATCAATGAATCTAATAATTGGTTATTTGAGAGAATAAATAATATTGATAAATCACTAGCTAGACCAATAAAGAAGAAAAACGACAAAAGGGGCATTACCACTAATCCTGCAGAAATATTAAAAAGCACTCAACAGAGGTGACCATAAACACCTCCATGCACACAAAGTGGAAAACCTAGAAGAAACGGATAAAATCCTGGGAGCATAAAACCTCCCAGGATTGCACTAGGAAGAAATATCCTGGTCTAGGATGGGAACAGACCAATAATGAGTTCCAAAATTGAATCACTAATAAAAAACCTACCAACCACGAAGAGCCCAGGACCAGATAGATTCACAGTCAAATTCTATTTTCTATATGTGTGTGTGTGTGTATGTGTGTGTGTATATGTATATAGCTTGTACCATTTCTACTGAAACTGTTCCAAAACATTGAGGAAAGACTCCTCCTTAACTCATTTTATGAGGCCAGGATCATTCTGATACCAAAACCTAGCAGAGACACAACACAAAAAGAAAACTTCAGACCAATATTCTTGATGAACATAGATGCAGAAATCCTTAACAAAATGCTAGCAAACCAAATTCCGCAGCACATCAAAAAGCTTATCTACCATGACCAAGTAGGCTTCATCCCTGTGATGCAAGGTTGGTTCAAAATGTGCAAATCAATAAATGTGACTTATCACATACACAGAATTAAAACCTAAAAACAAATAATTATCTCAATAGATGAAGAAAATGCCTTCAATAAAATTCAATATCCTTTCATGTTAAAACCCTCAACAGATTATGCATTGAAGGAATAGACTTCAAAATAATAAGACTCATCTATGACAAAGCCATAACCAACATCATACAGAATGGGCAAAAGCTAGAAGCATTCTCTTTGAAAAGCAGAATAAGATAAAAATGCTCTCTCTCAACTCCTATTCAACACAGTACTGGACATCCTAGCCAGAGGAATCAGGCAAGGGAAAAAAAGACATTCAAGCAGGAAGGGAGGAAGTCAAACTATCTCTGTTTGAAGACAATATGATTCTATAACTAGAAAACCCCATAGTCTCTGCCCAAAAGCTCCTTGTTCTGATAAACAACTTTAGCAAAGTTTCAAGATACAAGAATCAATGTAGCAAAATCAGCAACATTTCTATATACCAATAACATCCAAGCTGGAGCCAAATCCAGAATGCAATCCCATTTATAATTACCACAGGCGGGGTGTGGTGGCTCACGCCTGTAATCACAGCACTTTGAGAGGCCAAGGTGGGTGGATCACAAGGAAAAGAGATTGAGACTACCCTGGCCAACATGGTGAAACCCCGTCTCTACTAAAAATACAAAAAATTAGCTGGGTGTGGTGGCAGGTGCTTGTAATCCCAGCTACTTGGGAGGCTGAGGCAGGAGAATCGCTTGAACCTGGGAGGCAGAGGTTGCGCCATTGCACTCCAGCCTGGGCAAAAGGAGTGAAACTCCATCTCAAAAAAAAAACAAAAAACTTACCACAATAAAAATAAAATTTGTAGGAATACAGCTACCCAGGAAGGTGAAAGACCTCTACAATGAGAATTACAAAACACTGCTAAAGGGAATCAGAGACGACACACACAAATGGAAAAACAGTCATTGCTCATGGATAGGAAGAATCAATATTGTTAAAATGGCCATACTGCCCAAAGCAATTTGTAGGTTCAGTGCTGTTTCATCAAACCAATGACGTTCTTCACAGAATTAGAAAAAAAGTATTTTAAAATTCATATAGAACCAAAAAAGAGCTCAAATAGCCAACTCAATCTTAAGCAACGAGAACAAATCTAGAAGTGTCACATTAACTTCAAACTATACTGCAAGACTACAGTAACTAAACAGTGTGGTACTGGTACAAAAACAGACACATAGACCAATGGAACTGAATAGAGAGCCCAGAAAAAATGCTACAAACCTACAACCATCTGATGTTCAGTGAAGCTGGAAAAAACAAGCGATGGGGAAAGTACTTCACCTTCAATAAATGGTGCTAAGATAACTGACTAGCCATATGCAAAAGATTGAACCTGGACCCCTACATTATACCACCTACAAATATCAACTCAAGAAGGATTAAAGACTTAAATGTAAAATGTAAAACTATAAAAATCTGGAAGATAACATACGAAATACCATTCTGGACATAGGATCAGGTAAGGATTTCATGAAAAGACACCAAAAGCAGTTGCAACAAAAATAAAAATCAACAAATGGGACCTAATCAAACTAAAGAGCTTCTGCATAGCAAAAGAAACTATCAACAAAGTAAACAGACAACTTGTAGAGGGGAGAAAATATTTTCAAACTGTGCATCTGACAAAGGTCTCATATTCAGCATCTATAAGGAACTTAAACAAATTTACAAGCAAAAAACAACATCCTGTTAAAAAGCAGGCAAAAGACACACTTTTCCAAAGAAGACATACACATGCAGCCAACAAGCATATGAAAGAATGCTTAACATTACTTATGATGAGAGAAACAAAAATCAAAACTACTATGAGATACTATCTTGCATCTGTCAGAATGGCTATTATTAAGAAGTCAGCAAATAACAGGTGCTGACAAAGTTGTGTAGAAAAGGGAGCAATTATACACGGCTGGTAATTAGTTCAACTATTTCAGAAAGCAATATGGCAATTTCTCAAAGGACTTAGAATTACCATTTGACCCAGCAATCCCATTATTGGATATATACCCAAAGAAATATCAGTCATTCTACCATTGAGACATATACACACATGTATCTATCACAGCACTATTCATGGTAACAAAGACATGGAATTAACCTAAATGTCCATCAGTGGTGGACCGAGTAAAGATAAACTGATACAGATATACCATGGAATACTATGCAACCACAAAAAAGAATGAGATTATGTCATTGCAGCAACATGGATGGAGCTGGAGACCATTATCCTAAGTGAACTAACACAGGAACCAAAAACTAAATACCACATGTTCTCACTTAAGTGGGGGTTAGACATTGAGTACATATGGATACAAAAAAGGGAACAACAGACACCAGGGCCTACTTGAGGGTAGAGGGTGGGAGGTGGGTGAGAACTGAAAAGCTACCTATTGGGTACTATGCTTATTACTTGGGTGATCAAATAATCCATACCCCCACAACACGCAGTTTACCTACAAAACAAGCCTGCACGTGCACCCCTGAACTTAAAAGTTAAAAAAAAAATAGTAAAAAAAACAAGCAAAGAAAATGTAAAAATTTGGTTGGGAGCAGCAATGCAAAATTCTAGGATAGTACTCTACTTGAAAATGTCATGGAGAACTTCAATAAAGAGGCATTAAAGAATGTAATCTTATAGTCTTTAAATTTCAAAGTTATGACCTTCAGACCATATATGATGTAAGACTGAGAAATGGTGTTATCCGAATACTTCCCTACAAGGGTGAAATAGCTAAAAATGAAGCTGAATGGAAAGTCTCAGGAAGTATATGATACTTAATGGAGGAGAGGTTTATTTCTGTCATTTTGTCTGGGGAATTTTTCTTCAAAATATGTTTGGATTTTATGGGCTAAATAAAATGTTTTAAATGAAAAAAAAAATCTCTGAATAAATAAAGACAACTCTTTTTGGACAACTCACCAAAAAGATATGTGGATAATAAGCATATGAAAACATGCTCAACATCATATGTAATCAGGAAAATGGAAGTTGATAGAACAGTGAGACACCACTACACGCCTATTAGAATGGTCAAAATCTAAAACACTATCAAATGCCAGCAAGGATGTGGAACAACTGAAATGCTCATTACTTGCTTGTGGAAATACAGAATGGTACAGACATTTTGGAAAACAGGCAGTTTTTTGCAAAACTAAATATACTATTATATAATCCAGAAATTGTACTCCTTGTTATTTACTCAAATGAGTTGAAAACTTATGCCTACACAAAAATATGCACATGGATATTTATAGTGGCTTTATTCATAATTTTCAAAACTTGGAAAATAACCAAGATGTTCTTCAGTAGGTCAATGGATATATAAACCATGATACATCCAGACAATAGAATATTATTCAACTCTAAAATGAAATGAGCCATCAAGTCTTGAAGACACATGAAAGGCCTTTAAATGTACATTATTACTAAGTGAAAAAGGTCAATTTCAAAAGACTACATATTGTATGATTCCACTTATATGAGATTTGGGAAAAGTCAAAACTATGAAGACAGTCAAAGGGTTTTTGGTCACCAGAGGTTGAGGGGAGGGAAGGATGAATGGGTGGAGGATTTTTTTTAGCGGTGGTAAAACTACTATGTGTGATGCTATAATGGTGGATTCATGTCATTACAGATTTGCCAAAACTCACAGAATGTACACCATCACAGGTGAACACAAATGTAGACTATGAAACTTTGGTGATTATTATTGTCACTATAGGTTCATCAATTGTAACAAGCGTACCACTTTCATATAAGGATTTTGATAGTCTCAGAGGCTATGCATATTTTAGGATGGGGTATACAAGAAATCTCTATTCCTTCCTCCAATTTTTCCATGAACCTAAAACTGCTCAAAAAATAAAGTATATTTAAAAAGCACAGTGATACCAGTTTAAGAAAAATAGAGACTCAGAGACTCTGGAAATTTTTACCATCTTTTATCCTTTACCATATGCTTAATGTAAGAGTGGTTTATTTCTGTCACTGGAATAATAAATAATATATTACCAAGTTAGCTTTCACTCTTTACTTGTTTTATACCCTTTACCACATTTCCAAGTCTTTGACTGGAAGATAAAGTCTTTTTTTTTCAGATGAATGAGCCAATCTTTGATCCCTTCTTTTTGAAAGAATAAGAGAGGAGATGGAATGCAACCTGGTATCTGTTTCAAAAGAGGATCTGTTTCTAAATTCTTTATTCAGACCTCTTCTTGGGTAGGAATTATTGAAAGTAATTGTGTCCAATCATAATTACATTTGAGGTAGGTCTAATAGCAGACACTTTGCTGTTCTGTTTTGTGTTTTTGTTTTTTACCAGGAACTTTAAAGAGCAAGCTGGCACCATGATTTCATAGGGAACTCTGGCAGCATTTCATGCTCTATTTATTATAATAATGTAAAATTTATCTTTCTTTCTTTCTTTTTTTTTTTTGAGACAGAGTCTCGCTCTGTACCCCAGGCTGGAGTGCAGTGGCTGGATCTCAGCTCACTGCAAGCTCTGCCTCCCAGGTTCACGCCATTCTCCTGCCTCAGCCTCCCGAGTAGCTGGGACTACAGACGCCCGCCACCTCGCCTGGCTAGTTGTTTTTTTTTT
>NW_012108808.1:3715101-3715622 GCF_000951045.1 Mandrillus leucophaeus | reverse complement strand
CACGAGGTCAGGAGATTGAGACCATCCTGGCTAACATGGTGAAACCCCGTCTCTACTAAAAACACAAAAAATTAGCTGGGTATGGCGGCGCGCGCCTGTAGTCCCAGCTTCTTGAGGCAGGAGAATGGCATGAACCCGGGAGGCAGAGCTTGCAGTGAGCCGAGATTGCGCCACTGCACTCCAGCCTGGGCGACTGAGTGAGACTCCGTCTCAAAAAAAAAAAGAAAATCAAATTGATTGCCAAGAATCATATAGAAGCTGGGTTTAAGCCAAGTTTGCCCAACCCATGGCCCAGGGTGGCTTTGAATGTGGCCCAACACAAATTTGTAAACTTTCTTAAAACATTATGAGATTTTTTTTTGATTTTTGTTAACTCATCAACTATCATTAATGTTAGTATATTTTATGTGAGGCCCCAAACAATTCTTCTTCTTCTTCTAATGTGGCCGAGGGAGGTTAAAAGATTAGACACCCCTGGTTGAAGTCATACATTGATTTCTCAGATCAGTTCCTAACACATC
>NW_012108808.1:3693800-3713342 GCF_000951045.1 Mandrillus leucophaeus | reverse complement strand
TGATCCGCCCGTCTCGGCCTCCCAAAGTGCTGGAATTACAGGCTTGAGCCACCGCGCCCGGCCTTTTTTTTTTTTTATTTTTAGTAGAGACAGAGTTTTGCCGTGTTAGTCAGGATGGTCTCGATCTCCTGACTTCATGATCTGCCCGCCTTGGCCTTCCAAAGTGCTGGGATTACAGGCATGAGCCACCTCGCCCGGCCTAAAATTTCTCTTTCAATGAATTATTTTTCTGGAATTTTTTGGACATGAAAATACCAACAGAATATTTCTTTAGCAAATGAAGCAGTAACATGTAAAGCTCTCTGCTGTGAGTCAGAGAAGTAGAGTTGGCACAAAGAAGAAAAATACTTCACGGAGAGACAGTATTGACAACAGTTGAGTGTCTAGTTCATTGAACACCTGCTATGCATCAGATGCTGATCTAGAATATGGACATAAATAAGCAAAAGAAAAAAGTCATTGCTTTTAAGGAGTTTGCCTTCTAATGAAGTAGGAAGATAATAAAGAAGCATATATGATATAATTTTATGTAGTAATAGAGTCTATGACTAAATAGGGAGTGATGTAGAATGTGGGAGACGAAACAAGCCATGCACTTGTTTGGGAGAAAGAAATTTCCAGGCAGAAGTGACAGTAGGTCAGTGGTCCTGAGAAAAGAATGAACTGTGGTCAAGCTATAGAGAGAAGGCCAGCATAGCTAGGTGGCACAAAAGAGCACAGTGCGAGATGAGCCTGGAGGGGTTTGAAAGGTGATGGAATGTTGGATCTTGTAGGCTGTAAACCTAAATATTAAAGAAAGCCATTGGAACATAAGCTAGGATATGGATATGATCTGACTTGCATTTATAAAAGATGTTTCCAGTGACATGAGCATAGAGAAAAGGAGATGGGAGGAGAAGCATGTTACTATGATAGTCATGGAACTTGGAATCAGTTGGATACAGTTAGAAGGGATCAGTATTTGACCATCAGTATTTAGGTTAACTCTGAGTGAAGTTCCAGATAACTGGAAAATTCAAGGAAGAACTTACTGATGAACCATATAATGGTTAGGAGGCTAAGAGAGGAAACAAGGATGACCTGGAGAATTTTGCCTTGTGATAGGGTGAGTACTATTTAGAGAGACAGAGAAGAGGAGGTATGAGGATATGGAGGATTCGTAAGTTCTGTTTTGGAACAAACTAGTTTGAGTAGCATATGAGACATTCCAGGAATAGCTTGAACTCCGGCAGAGACCAGGGCTTGAGATAAATAGATGGGGGTAGTTAGCACAGAAATAATATATAAAGCCGTAGGAGTCGGTGAAATCGCCATGAGTGAGTATAAATAGAAAAGAGATGAAATTTTGTTCAGTCCAACATTTTTAAGTCCGAAATCAATTGAGGAGCTGAAAAAAAGATTGAGAAGTAGCCAGTGAAGTAGGAAAAAAACAAGGAGAAGGTGGTGTTCTTTAAGTCAAGTGTAGAATGTGTTTCAAGCAGAGGGAGTAATCAACTATGTCGATGTTGAGTAGGATGAGAAGGGATGTAGCAATGTGGAGGTTGTTGGTTACCGTGAGAGTGCACTTTCACAAGGGAGTGGTCAGGATAAAAATGTTGATGGAGTAGTTTGAGGAGAGACTGGGAGGTGAAGAAGTAAAGAAGGCAAGTACAGACAAGTTTTTAGTTTTCATGTAAAAGGGAGCAGAGATATGGAGTGATAGTTGGAGTCATTGGTGAGATTAAGTGAAGATTCTTTTTTTAAATATGGGAGAATGACATCTTTTTTCTTGTGAAACTGGATTTGAGTTGGTTTTGGTGCCAGGCAAGTATGTCTTCTAATTTGTTTCCTAGGAATGTAAATAATAAATTTGCTTATTAGCCCAATAAATCTCTCAGCCCCTGTCCATAATTACAATAATTTAATGAGTCATCCATGATTTTATCATTTTACATAATTCATTTGAACAGTAGAGACTTTCCTCTAATTCGCTGGACTATTTCTCAAACTCTTAATCATATCTATATAAGATTTGATTATGGAAAGGGATATTTATCATGTAATAAGGATTTAATTTCTGTGCAACAGTGATTTACTTGATTTTTAATGGTTTAAAACCATTAAAAATAAACTTTTAGAAAGAATTTGAATGTATTCTTCATTTATATGTATTCTTCATACTAATAGGCAATTAGCAATTATAGCAAATGTCAAAAAAGATATGAGTTTAAAATTAATCTCTATCAGCCTCATATACTGGATGCAAGAAAATTTCACATGTAACTTTAAAGCAATGTGATGTTATAATGCAATGTTTTAATTTAACCAGCAGCCAGAGAATATATAGTAGTTTTCTTAGGTAAGTTTTAAGTTTTTGAAAGAGAAATATATACATTTCATGTATTAATATAATTTTTAAGAACTTCTATTTAGTGTATCAATTACTTTATTATATCTAGTGAATTGTTTTTAAAAATCCTCTGAAAGTATAATCCACAACTTCAAATGTTACTAAAATATACAACGTATTGGTGTTTAGCCATCAGTATTTAGCTTAAGTATGGGTGAAATTTCCTATAGCTGCCTTATCATTTTCTGTGAAACATATGCACAATCTTGAGAAAAGTTCTCCATGAGTATATTTAATCCTTTTGTGATTGAAAGCACCAATGTAGCATGCTTGTGATTATAGTAGAAATGTAGTTCTCCAAGAGCATAGGTGGATATAAAGCCTGCAGGTAATCTTACGTATTGTCTATTTTGGAAAGATTATACTATTCCTATCGCCTTTCCTCTCCAAATAAAACCCAAATCAAGGCATCTTCTAAATAGCGTCATAACTTCAGAAAAAATTATTGTTATGATTTTAGCTTTTTTTTTTAAGTTCTTGAAATGTTGTACTATTTGTTAACATTTTGAGATACGCCTTAAAGACCTTTTCAACACTTGGTCAGTTTGAGGCCTCCAGAAAAGTGATAAATTTCAGATGAATATTTCTTTACTGGGAGAATGGAGGTTGGTCTTGTCTATTCATTAAAGACTGCCTGGTCCGTAGTCACTTTGAGGCAACTGTGGCCTCAGACTCTCATCTGTCCTCTTACTCCACTCAGCTATATTTGGTAACTGAGCTCATGTTTCAGCAGACTGCCATGATCAGGAATTCCAGCAGCGGGCTGGGAAGTACCCCCAGGACTGAGGGCTGAGTGCTTAGAAATAAAGCCACTTAACATAGAAGGAACTATATTTATGGATCTTGTAAATATAGGATTTAAACACGTTCCTCTGTACTCTGGACTTGTAGCTGAAAATGACCACTTGCCATTTCAGCATATTTTTAGTCAATTAAAGGTACAGTATGTGATTCCAAGTAGAAAAAGTGAAACTCCAATGAAAGCTCTTCTTCCTATGATCTTCTATGTGCATTTAAATTTTACTCAACTGGTAGATTATCTTAACACAGTAATCCAGTAACTATTACAAAATAGCTACCTGTTTTACTCACATTATTAGGTAAAAGTGGTCATTAATGATGGTGAATATTATAGACATAGTTCATGACAAGAAAATCAAATTGAGCCAGGCGCAGTGGCTCACGCCTGTAATCCCAGCACTTTGGGAGGCCGAGGCGGGCGGATCACGAGGTCAGGAGATTGAGACCATCCTGGCTAACATGGTGAAACCCCGTCTCTACTAAAAACACAAAAAATTAGCTGGGTATGGCGGCGCGCGCCTGTAGTCCCAGCTTCTTGAGGCAGGAGAATGGCATGAACCCGGGAGGCAGAGCTTGCAGTGAGCCGAGATTGCGCCACTGCACTCCAGCCTGGGCGACTGAGTGAGACTCCGTCTCAAAAAAAAAAAGAAAATCAAATTGATTGCCAAGAATCATATAGAAGCTGGGTTTAAGCCAAGTTTGCCCAACCCATGGCCCAGGGTGGCTTTGAATGTGGCCCAACACAAATTTGTAAACTTTCTTAAAACATTATGAGATTTTTTTTTGATTTTTGTTAACTCATCAACTATCATTAATGTTAGTATATTTTTTCTTCTTCTTCTAATGTGGCCGAGGGAGGTTAAAAGATTAGACACCCCTGGTTGAAGTCATACATTGATTTCTCAGATCAGTTCCTAACACATCAAGCATCCAAGAAATGTTTGTTGGAAGAATAAATAAATGGATGAATGGATGAGCCCAACTTACATATTTTTATTCTGTATACCTTTAAATTGGGGTGCTCTAAGATTGTATCTAGGATTCAAATAAAAAGCCCAAGCAATTATCTCTCTGTATTGATTTAATTCAGTTGATAATGACTCAACCTTCCATTTTTTCATCTATTAACAGCATTTTAAATGAGATTATGAATACTCATAAATAATATAAATATAAGATCAGTGTCAAAGATTTCTTTATATTGTTAATGGGTACTAGATCATAAGACATCAGAAGATGTCAGAATTAAATATAGCCTGTAGGGGAGGACACTTGTTCACAACAAGGATAAGTCTTTTCGTTAGTTGTCAAAATGCCCCACAAGACCCGTATTGTCTATTCTGTAGCATCTGTTTAATGTAGTCTAATATTTTAATCCTCCAAATAGCAAATATAGGTAAATAGAACAAAAATCATGGCTGTCCCAGTGTCTGGTAGCAGAACCATATCTAAAAGGTGAAACTATAGTGAAAAATTCTTTGTTATGTTAACTTGGAATTGAAGTCCTGAGTCTTTTATTTATATGATACTTCATCATCACACTTGATCCAGCTTCTTGTTTAAACAAGTTTCTAAGTGAGCTTGGCTGATTTAACATATGATTTTTCTTTTGAAAACTTCACAAATATCATAATACAAACCTAACAGGACAAAGATTGGAGTAAGAGATAGTAAAATATGCTAGAAATCGACAAGATTGTTGGAAATGGTGAACAGATGAAGCAGTGGTGTAACTAAATTAAAGAGCAGAGCGAATCAAAACGGAAACCCCTTCAGAAAGAGATGCTAATGACATACAAACGATTTGTCTTAAAGCCCAGGGAGACTCAGGAATTGGAGGCACCAGGGCACTTCCTTACAAATACTTTTAATTGGCAAACTATGGATATACGTAGTGAGGTAGGGGCTTCAAACCAGGCTGAAAGAATCCTTAAGGTGCACTACTTTCCCATCCCCACTTTTCTTCAGAAAAACTAATCTGGAAGCCTTCAGGCCTAAGAATGCACATCCTAGAAGACAGCAGATGAATCACTGGAAGAAGTCTAGGGAATTGGATTGAGGAAGGGAAAATAAGAGCTTCAAATATGCCTGTAATTTTATTTCTTCACACAAGATATGGTACAATATGTAAAAATATTAACATTTAAAAATGTTGGTGGTATGAGCATTAGGGAATGGAATATCAGGATTAATCAGATAAATGGCGAATAATATCATATATATAATATATTATTAATTTTTCAATAAAATAGGTGCTTTTTCTCTTAAATTATATAAATCCACCATCATGTTAATGTTTTCAAATGTTTTTATTTAATTTTAAAAAGTTGTTTTTAATTTTTATGGGTATGCAGTGTGTATATATACTTATGGGCTACATGAAATAGTTTGGTACAGGTATGCAATGTGTACTAATCACATCATGGAAAATTGGGTATCACCCCCTCAAGCATTTATCTTTTGTGTTACAGACAATCCAATTATACTCTTTTAGTTATTTTACAATGTACAATTAAATTATTATTGACTATAGTCACCCTGTTGTGCTAGCAAATACTAGGTCTTATTCATTCTTTCTAATCTTTTTGTACCCATTAACCCTCCCCACCTCCCTCCAACGTTTTATTATTGAAAGAATAGTACATATCTCAGAGTCTTACCAGGTTTTTTTTTTTTCTCCAGACTGAGCTGAACCTAGGCAATAACTTTGGTAAATCTTAGGCAAACTTTACAACCCCATCTCAATGCAGTGCTGAAGAAATGTTCTCTCATTTAATATTTCCTTTAATAAAAACTTACTCATTTCTTTTTGCTCTTGTCGACATTTTAAAATGAGTAAAAAATTTTTCCCTTCCTTTTAAGGTGTATCAAAAAATACAAGTTTTCCTTTCTATCTCTCAGGAAGTCTAGCCAAGTCTTATTATAGGTAGAGTTCCTCTATCCCAGAAAGAAATTCACACTTTGTATTTCTGAATTATAAGAATAAAAAAATTGCAAGTATAGGTGTAAAAACCCTCAAAATGATACAGATTTGTAGATATGATGGAAACAATTCTAGAAGCATCAGACGGGGCTGGTGCTTCTAGAGGAAGATTCTGGTCTCAGCCCTAGAAATAGTTGAGTTCTCAGAGCCTGGAAAAGCAGGTGGGTGGTGGGTTCTGTGATTGGCCAGGACACTCATGCAGGACAGAACAGTGTCCAGGCATAGTAGGCCTGGGCATGAACTCCTGGGCACTGAGATTAAGCATCATGGCCTCGGAAGCTGCAGTGAAAGTAGTGGGTGCCTATTCTTTGTAATGGGCCATGGGGATTAGAACAATGAGTCTCATGGTGAACTGCAGTGGACTACGGACCACAGGAGGCCTCCCCAACATTTGCCTGGGTTCCTGGGTCCATAGATCCTGGTATAAGGCCAGTGAAGGAAGAAATTCATAAGAAGAAAAAAAAAAAAAGGAAAAAAAAAGCTTATTCTCCTGAAGGGTCTGAAAACTGGATTTGATTTCATCAAAAAACATAATGCAACATGACATTTCCTTCATTCTGTACAGAGTGGAGAAAAACATACCTGTTATGAAATATTGCAATACAAGAATATGAAATACGGAAGTTCTCTTCCTTAGAATATTTACACCAGACTAAGCCTCTTCAGTTATTATAACAAGGTTGGACTGATTCATTAAGGATGATGTTAGTGCCTGGAAAGTAATACGGTATTATAAATTAGTGTTTTAGATGCTGTCAGGCTAGGCTGGTGGTGTGTGCCTAGAGACCCAGCTACTTGGGAGGCTAAAGTAGGAGGATCCTTTGAGTGCAGGAGTTTCAGTGCAGCCTGGGCAACATAGGGAGACCCCCATCTAAAAGCCATGTTTTAAAAATGTTATCTTGAGGAGGGGCCAAGATGGTCAAATAGGAACAGCTTCGGTCTGCAGCTCCCAGGTGGAACAGCGCAGAAGGTGGATCACTTCGGCATTTCCAACTGAGGTACCCAGTTCATCTCATTGGGACTGGTTAGGCAGTGGATCCAACCCACAGAGGGCGAGCAGAAGCAGGGTGGGGCGTCTGTTCATCCGAGAAGTGCAAGAAACCAGGGGACCACCCTCCCCCAGCCAAGAGAGGTCCTGAGGGACTGTGCTCCCCTGCCGGGTTACTACAATTACCCCACGGTTTTTGCAATCTGCAGATCAGGAGATTCCCGCGTGTGCCTACACCACCAGGGCCCTGGGTTTCAAGCACAAAACAGGGCGGCTGTTTGGGTAGACACCAAGCTAGCTGCAGGAGTTTTTTGTTTTTGTTTTTGTTTTCCATACCCCAGCGGCGCCTGGAACCCCAGCAAGACAGAACCGTTCACTCCCCTGGAAAGGGGCCTGAAGCCAGGGAGCCAAGTGGTCTCACTCAGCGGATTTCACCTCCACGGAGTCCAGCAAGCTAAAATCCACTAGCTTAAAATTCTTGCTGCCAGCACAGCAGTCTGAAGTCGACCTGGGATGCTCGAGCCTAATAGGGGGAGGGGCGTCTGCTATTACTGTGGCTTGAGTAGGAAGTTTTCCCCTGGCAGTGCTAAGGAGGCTGGGAGGTCTGGGCTGGGCACAGCAAAGAGATGGTGGCCAGACTGCTTCTCTAGACTCCTCTTTACTGGGCAGGGCATCTCTGAAGGAAAGGTAACAGATCCAGTCAGGGGCTTACAGACAAAACCCTCATCTCCCTGAAACAGAGCACCTGGGGGAAGGGGCGGCTGTGGGCACAGCCTCAGGGGATTTAGTCTTTCTTGCCTGCTGAGTCTGAAGAGAGCAGCTGATTCTGACAAGAGGGATTCTCCCAGTACCGCACACCAGCTCTGCTAAGTGACAGACTGCATCCTCAAGTGGGTCCCTCACCCCCGTGACTCCTGACTGGGAGAAATCCCCCAACAGGGGTCGACAGACATCTCAAACAGGAGAGCTCCTGCTGGCATCAGGCCAGTGCCCCTCTGGGATGAAGCTTCCGCAGGAAGGAGTAGGCAGCAATCTTTGTTGTTCTTCAGCCTCCAGTGGTGATACCCAGGCGAACGGGGTCTGGGGTGGACCTCCAGCAAACTGCAGCAGCTCTGCAGAAGAGGGGCCTGACTGTTAGAAGAAAAACAAACAGTAACAACATCAACATCAACATAAAGAACCCCCCCCACAAAACCCCATCCAAAGGTCATCACTCTCAAAGATCGAAGGTACATAAATCCACAGAGATGAGGAAAAACTAGAGCAAAAATGCTGATAATTCCAAAAACCAGAATGCCTCTTCTCCTCCAAATGATCACAATTCCTCTCCAACAAGGGCACAAAATGACAGTGAGACTGAAGAATTGACAGACGTAGGCTTCAGAAGGTGGGTAGTAATAAACTCCTCTGAACTAAAGGAGCATGTTCTAACCCAAGGCAAGGAAGCTAAGAACCTTGATAAAAGGTTGCAGAGACTGCTAACTAGAATAAGCAGTTTAGAGAAGAACATAAATGACCTAATGGAACTGAAAAACACAGCCCAAGAACTTCATAAAACATACACAAGTATCAAGTCAGCTTCATCCCTGGGATGCAAGGCTGGTTCAACACATGCAAATCAATAAATGTAATCCCAAGAATGCCCTCTCTCACCACTTCTATTCAACATAATATAGGATGTTCTGGCCAGGATAATCAGGCAAGAGAAAGAAATAGAGGGTATTCACATAAGAAGAGAGAAGTCAAATTGTCTCTTTTTGCAGAAGACATGATTGTATATTTAGAAAACCCCATCATCTCAGTCCAAAAACTCCTTAAGCTGATAAGCAACTTCAGTGAAGTCTCAGGATACAAAATCAATGTGCAAAAATCACAAGCATTTGTATACACCAACAACAACAACAGACGAGCAGAGTGCCAAATCATGAGTAAACTTTGATTCACAATTGCTACAAAGAGAATAAAATACCTAGGAATACAATTTACAAGGGACGTGAGGGACCTCTTCAAGGAGAACTACAAACCACTGCTCAAGGAAATAAGAAAGAACACAAACAAATGGAAAAAAATTCCATGATCATGGATAGAAAGAATCAGTGTCATGAAAATGGCCATACTGCCCAAAGTAATTTATAGATTCAATGGTATTCCCATCAAGCTACCACTGAGTTTTTTTGCAGAATTGGAAAAAAACGCTTTAAATTTCACATGGAACCAAAAAATAGCCCTCATAGCCAAGACAACCCTAAGCAAAAAGAACAAAACTGGAGGCATCACGCATCCTGACTTTATACTACAAGGCTACAGTAACCAAAACAGCATGATATTGGTACCAAACAGATATATAGAGAATTCTACATAGCATTTCTGGCAAACGCTCAGAAATAACACCACACATCTACAACAATCTGACCCTTGACAAATCTGACAAAAACAAGCAATGGGGAAAGGATTCCATTTTTAATAAATGGTGTTGGGAAAACTGGCTAGCCATATGCAGAAAACAGAAACTGGACCCTTTCCTTATACCTTATGCAAAAATTAACTCAAGATGGATTAAAGACTTAAATGTAATACGCAAAACCATAAAAACCCTAGAAGAAAACCTAGGCAAATACTATTCAGGACATAGGCATGGGAAAGACTTCATGACTAAAACACTAAAAGCAATGGCAACATTGCCAAATGGGATCTAATCAAACTAATGAGCTTCTGCACAGCAGAAGAAACTATCATTAGAGTGAACAGGTAACCTACAGAATGGGAGAAAAGTTTTACAATCTACCCATCTGACAAAGGTCTAATATCCAGAATGTAGAAGGAATTTACATTCAGAGTTACAAGAAATATCCAGAATGTAGAAGGAATTTACATTCAAATTTACAAGAAAAAAAACAACCCCATAAAAAAGTGAGCAAAGGATATGAACAGGCACTTCTCAAAAGAAGACATTTATGGAACCAACAAACATATGAAAAAATGCTCATCGTCACTGGTCATTAGAGAAATGGAAATCAAAACCACAATTCAATACCATCTCACATCAGTTAGAATGCCAATTATTAAAAGGTCAGGAAACAACAGATGCTGGTGAGGCTGTGGAGAAATAGGAACACTTTTACACTATTGGTAGGAGTGGTCATAGGGACCACTTAAAGTGATATAGCACAGTAAAAACTCATTACTGAATGCTAATGGAAAGAAGAAGAAATTATTTGCATTTACACTATGAAGGCATTATTTAAAAATGTAAGCATCTTTTTTATGGCTGAAGGCTTTAATGTTTTAAATTGAGTTGAAATAAAGGATAACATGTTGACTAGATGAAACACTTTGATTTTCTGCATTATTTTATTTATTTTTCTCCACTAAAGGGAAAAGGGAAATCTACCAAAATAATTGAATATTTAAAAATGACTTTAAGACTTATTTGACATAATTAAAAATGCACAGTGTTTTGTTTCTCTTAAAGTTTACATTATACATGCCTCATAGAGTTATTTGTCAAAGGGGATATTCAACTTGCAAGCTAAGAGGTCACCGCTGGACAGCTATGGACTACTGTGGGACAATTTGAGAAGCTTCTTATCCAAGAAGTCTAATGTGGAAAGATGTGGCTGTCACTCTCTGGGAAAATAGATAGCAAAGAATATGACAAAGGAGGAAATCAGCTGTTGAACCAAAGAAGGATTTAAATATTTAAGAAATGCCAACCACTGAAGACAGTTGCTCTGCTACTTAAAATCCTGAGGTCTGTTGTGTATCTGTTGGCCAAGCAGTTTGCTCATAACTATTTGGGGAAAGAATTTCTACAGAACTGGCATATCCTTAGACCCCAATGTTTCCTCTCATTGACTGGTCAACAGGTGTTGAAAAAGCCTATGGTAGATATATCACAGATGAAGTATACTCATTTTAATTTTACACCTGCATCTGTAGTTTTGTTTGAATATATTCTTAAACAAGGAAATGTTCTTTGTTTCTGTAAATAGATTGTTATTGACATAATCACTTTTTCATAGATACACATATGTATTTATTAATACCATAGGTTTATTTCTGATTTATAAATTTAATATTGAAGTTATGGCTACACAATTCAAACCTAAACAAAATTAATAGAGAATGAACTCTCTTTGTAAAAAAAAAATTGTTGGCATCCTAATTTTAAGAAAGCATGCAATTATCTGGGCTTTGTAAAAACCTATTGTAGCTGGAGAAATAGCAATATTGAATTATCTTACAAAGCCACATGTCAGGTAAAGTTCTTGAAACAACAATCACATTGAGTCAGAGAGAAATCAAAGCTAAGGCAATATGGTAACAGTGGGTAACAGCCCAATTTGCCATGGTCTGAAACCTTGAAAGAATTAACTTAATGTTTATTAATAATGTTCATTAATAAAGAATGAACTCATAAACTTAATGCTGTGGGCCCCTTTAAGGCTTTCATCCATAATGCTAAAAAAAAAGTTACTGATTATATCCAACCAGAAATTTGTTTTAAAAAAAAATCTGCTATAATAAATTCACTAACATGTTCTGTTCAGTGTGTATTTCACCAGCCTCTTGACTGCAGTTTGGCTTCACTTCTGAAGGAACATAATACACCTCTACCAGGCCACCCATGGATACCTCAGCAGCCTTCTGTTGCACACAGTCTTTGCAGGCAAGATCTTAACCGCTTCAACCCTTCTCCAGAAGCACAGGTACGATATTACATCGATGATATCCTCCTCTGCAGAGAGTTCATTTGGGACACTCATTCAAGACATGCAAATACTCATAAAGGAGCTTTGAAATGGGGATGGATCATTGGTTCATGCATAAATGTAAGACCCTGCCACCTTGGTTAAATTCCTGAAAATTATTTGGTGAACTGAGGACTACTCCATCTCTGATACTGTGAAGATGAGCAGAGGAACATAACTGTCCCTCTCTGACATCTTTTAGTCCTTTTGAGTTCTGGAGGCAACATATTCCACATTTACAAATTTTACTTAATCTCGCTGATGCTGTTACTTGCCAATCAGCCCACCTTAAAGAGGGGTCCCTCCAACAAATGCTATAAAATCTGTCCAAACTGAAGTGGGCAGGCATCTCTGTTGGTGCCTTCAGAGACTTCTTCACTGTAGAGGCGGCTTTAACAACCTCTTCTCATGCCTCATTAATTCTCTGAATCACCTGCGATGGCTATAACTTGTCCGTGGACTTCTGATACAAAATATTGCCCTTCTTCAGCCCTGTACTGTACACCATTGTGTTGGCATTTTACTGGCCACATCCTGGACTCTCTTGAAAACAGAGGCTCTCCCAGTGCCCAAGCCTGTGACCTTTTCTATCCAATTGCCCATTATGCTTTGGTCATGGAAGCAACACTCCATGGCCTGGCTCCGATACCAAGGCCTCCTGGATGCAGGATGGAGCCCAACTTGGGCTCTCTGGCATAGCTCACTTGTAGAAAGAGGTGGCTTCCCCTGTCCTGAGTCTCTTACCAGATGTCACATTGCTGGAGAAGGCCTCCACACTACCTGGCAAGCCACTTGGATCAACTCAGTGAACAGAAATGGGAGTTCATAGATTTAATGAATGGAATCACCACCATCATATGTGTTAGAGCTCAATGGAATGTGGCAGCTTTCCATCCTTTAACCAGGGTGTCCCTGAAAAAGGATGGAACTCAGGCATCAGCACAGTTGGCTAAACTTTGAAAGTCATCTCAGCATTAGATGCTCTCATTGAGAATTGATCCCATCTGTCCACTGTTACGTATTATTGGGCCATTCTAGGGCCATGTCCTATGAGTTCCTTCCTTCGGGGTAAAAAACTCTGGAAATCTCTTTTCTTACTGATACCCAAAATATAAATTAAGGTAATAAATACCTCTAGACATACTAAGGCCATAATACAAGCCCTAACAAGGACATTTCTTATCCCCTTTGGAGTTCTAGACATTAATGAATGTGAGAAAGGTGCATTTCACTTTTCAGAATGTATAACACTGGGCTCTTGAAAAAAGCATTCAGTGGAACTTCCACCTTGCCTGTATATTGGTACCAGTCAGTTTAAGAGGCCTAACAGGCAATTCAAAGAGCTCTTATTAAAGTTACAGTGTGGCAAATAGATGTCCTGGTGGGTGTCACCACTGCTACATGCCTGCATTGATTAATGTAAATTCACAACCTCTGGGGACTCACACTCCCTATACCAGTGCCACAGGAGTCCCTCAGTTGTTTTTATTGGTTGTAATGGGGGCTCCTCTAAATCTCATGTTCTTGATATCCGTCTCACTATTCGATCCTCTCCCTCCTGGTCGAGTACCTGCTTTGCTTCCTAGGAAAGCCCTCCTACACTCAGAAAATCTCAGACATCATCAAATTTTAAGTGGATAGAAAAGTATCGTATTATAAGGCACAAAAATTTCATATGAAAATTGAGGCTCCTTTGAGGCTCTTGGGGTCCCAAAGACCTAACCAGTAGTTCTGGGCTCTCACCAGATATACTGTGAACCCAACTCCAAAGGCTTCCCACCTAGATCTTTCTCTGTCAGCCCTACCAATTGCACTTAACTTTTGGATTTCACTGTTTTGTCATCCAGCAAAATTATTCAATCAAACAATCACATCCTCCTGTGGGAAACAGGGAACTTCCTCCTATCCTTTGGTAATTGCAGAGCCTGGTTCCCATAGTCCCTGCTTTTTTACTTTGCTCCTGAGTTCCATCCCAGTGTGGCTCTGTGTGGTGCATAGTTTCCTCCTTCCTGGACTGGCAGGACATGTGACTAATAAACTGCTGTCAATCTCCCATGTCAAGTGCCGTGAGTCTGGCCATCCCTTAACCCTAGGGTAGGAATCATTCCCTCACCAATGGAGAGAAGAGGAGGTGAATAAGCTATATGGAGTGTTCTAAGAAGAGAGGAAATATTGATACGAAAGTTTAATCTAGAAGCAATGAGCATATATTCAAGTGTTTTTTAATGGGGTCTGAATGTGCTCAGTTTTACATGCTAAAAAAATGCAGCAGAGTAGAAGATGAATTGCAGGGATAGACTGGAGTTAGAAGGTGAAAAGCCTGTTTCAATAATCCAGATGAGAAATGATGAAGCTTGCTCTAGCCTTTGGAAAAATGAAAGAGACAAGAGATTCAAGATTCCGTAAGTGGTAGGAGTTGGAATTTACTGGGATTTGAGGGAGGTGAGGATGCAACAATAGCTCCCAGGTTTCTAACTTGAGCAGTAGTTATGTGATGATTCCACCAATCCTTACAGAGAAGGTGGGAAAAGAAATTGACTTGAAGGAGATTGTAACTGAAATCAAGGGAGAAGAGGCACTTTGGAAGAGAGGGATTGGTACAAGCTCTTTCTAATGCTGAAGAGAGGCGAGTAAATCAAACATGGACTAAACAAGCATTGTTTGGATTTGTCAGTCAGTGGATCCTCATTGGATATCTTTGACAGAGCAGTTCCAGATCAGATTTAGGCCAATGGGCCTGAGAAATTTGAAGGGAGGTGAAGAAGTTTAGCCAATGAGTGAAGACCACTACAGGGCACCGTGCTGAAAAGAGAAGGGTTGAAATCAAGCATGACATCATTTTTGTTGTTGTTTGAAAATGAAAGTTTGAACCTATTGAATCTATTCAATTGAATAGGTTCTCATTGAACCTATTAGTGGAATGAACACTATGTTTTAGTTGACAAAGAGATTAGTTGACAAAAATACACAACAAACTGAAGAATGATGGGCTAGGATGCTTGAGGAGAGATCCAAACCCAGATCTAGAAGGCTAGTTATGTTGTGGGTAAGTGGCATGCTGTGTGTTCTGCTTAAACTCTGCGTGAGACTGGAATATGGAGTTATCAGAAAGTTGAAGAGAATTCTCCTTGGAAAAAAAAAAAGAGATGTCTTGCAATTTAAAAGACTTGAGAATGGTAAAGTGCTGAATTTTAACAGTCATTGTGAAATGTGCAGAAGGCTGAGGGGACCAGAAAAAAAGTATCAGCTGTGTTGTTAAACAATGCATTTGATGAGATCCAAACTGGGTCATTCCCCTTAGTGGCCGGGTATCAAAAAGAAAAGAAAACTTGAATTAATCAGGAGTAGCAAATTATAGGCAAGTGTAGAGGAAAGTCAGTAGATTCAAGCAGTTGAACATGTTAATTAAGAGGGGAGTTGAAGTGTTGGCTCATGGAGTTCACCCTGATAGGACAAACATTTGGGGGTACTAAGAGGTTAAAGTACAGGGCATAAAGGGAGGGGTCTAAAAGGAAAATTAAATTATGTGACTCTCAAGCCTCAGAACAAAGTCCAGGGTGTGGTCATGGGAGTAGGCTATTGAAGTGAAAAAGAAAAAACAGTCTAAAGTTTCTGTGTGTTTACATATCTTGGGGTGGAAAATTGAAGAGGATGAGTCAAGGTTTCCTTGAACTCTCATCTGATAAATCCAAAGTCACTGAAAGTCAAAACAACCATGGAACATCATATATTCTAAAAAAATTTATAATTTAAGCAAAATAAAATCATTTGTCCTCTAGTTGAAACACTTTCAGTTGTAGAATTTGAAGCATTCGATGAAATTATGTAATAGAGAATATGGTAGATAGACCATTGGGTTAGACGAAGTTTTGAATCTTAGTATAATTTACTAGCTGTTTTATCCCTCCAAGCTTTATTTTTCTTATCTACAGAATGACAGAAATCATAGTACACACCTCATGAACTTGCTGTGATCGTTGATATGGTATTAGCATATTGCTTAGCACATAGTAGCCTTCTGAATTAATTCTACCTCTTATTATAACACAATCCATTATTTCTGCTGTTTGCAAATATGTTATTCATTTCCTACAATATAGTTCACAATACTGTATTAGTTCTCTATGGCTGCTGTAACAAATTACCACAAATTTAGTGGCTTAATACCACACAAGTTTGTTCTCTTACAGTTCTGAGCTCAGAGGTTCAAAATCAGTCTCTCTTGGCTGAAGTCAAGGTGTTATCAGGGCTGATTTCTGAAGGCTGTAGAAAAAAAAAATGTTTCCTTGCCTTTGGTAGTTTCTAGAGCCCACCTGACTCCTTGGCCTGTGGTCCCTTCCACTGTCTTCAAAGCCATCTGTGTAGTGTCCCCACCTTCTGTCACTGACTGTTTCTATCATCACATCGCCCTCTCGAACTCGTCTCCCTCTTATAAGGGCCCTTCTGATGACCTTGGGCCCACCTGGATAATCCCGGGTAAGGGGTAATCTCCTCTTCTAAAGATTCTTATTTAATCTATTTTGCAAAATTACTTTTGCTATGAAAGTTACCGTATTCACAGGTTCCAGGAATTAGGATTTTGGCCTCTTTTGAAGGGAGGTGTGCAGGTTATTATTCAGCCTACCCCAGGCAGGTACTTCAGAGATCACAGTGAAGGAGACAGGAATATCGGCTGATTTAAGATGAATCGTGTTAAATTCTAGAGTCTTTTATTTTCTTTCTTAATCTCATCACTAACAAACACATGAATTTCTAAACAAATGAATAAACAAGTAATTGCCTGATGGATGTGAGAATTGTCCTCCTTCCCCATATCCCCCTCTTTTAACAACTTGACTCTCTAATTTTTCACAAGACAAAGTATCATTCACTACTGACTGTGTTCTGTGTTCCCTGTGAAGCAGTGCCTGGACCTTGGCTCTTTCCTTTCCTTGTAGACAAAGCAGCCTGTAGCTTCTTATCACCGTGATTACCCAAATTCACTGCTGTCTTTCCTCCACACCCTCTTCTGTTTCCAGTATATTTGCACATTTATAGCATTAACGAAATCAAGCATTCTAGGACACTGAAAGGAAAGGAGATGAGTATTGAAACCCACATTGCAAGTATCAACAGGCAAAAATTAAGAGAACATTTCATCAATTTAAGGCAGAAATAAATGTGACCATTCTGCATTTTCTATTTTTTTTTTAATGTTGATTCTTGGCCCATGAAAGTACCAATTACAGTTTATGCAGAACAGGAATCATCAGCTTCTCATAACAGAAACTCAAAGTTCATGTATTGTTACATACTTTCTTTTTTCTTTTTGCATACAAGTAGAAGCAGCAAGATCTCCCATTTCATTGCGGGGTTTCAGATTCCACAGTGTCTTTTAGATTTTATCTGTTCCTAAATTCTAACTCTTCTTGATTTTATCTTGTCGAGATGTTACAAATTTTTCTGCCTTAGTTTACTCTATATTTATGCCCAAATTCCAAAGCCCATTTTTATTGCCTTTGTCTCTCTAAGGTTGTTTTGTTTTTTTTTAGTTTCATTTTATTTTTAATTGATGCATAATAATTGCACATATTTCTGGGGTACAATGTGACGTTTCAACACATGTATACATTGTGTGATGATCAAAGGATAATTAGCCAATCCATTACCTCAAAACTTTACTATTTCTTTGTGATGAGAATATTCAAAATTCTCTCTTCTAGCTATTTTGAAATATGCATTATTGTTAACTATACACACCCTACTGCAAAATAGAATACCAGAACTAGTTCTTCCTAGCTATTGTAACTTCATACCCTTTAACTAACGCCTCGCCATGCTCCCCTTCTTAGGATTCTGACTGAAGGGAAGGGTGCTAAACTTTCCACGAATGTGCCTCGCCTAATTCGTGCTGAAGGGAAACTGAAACCTAAGTGCTTCTGAGAGGAGAAAGGAAACCGAAACTCCTGCAGGCATAAAAGAGCGGCTGCGGTGGCTCAGAGCACCCAGTCCTAGGCCAGGTCTGGGGTAACCTGGAGCTTCCACCTGGGCTCTGCGCTAGGTGTCTGTTTCACTCCTTCCCCGCGGGGCGCGCAGCTCACGGGTCTTTGGACACCACCGGTCCCGAGTCCGCGGTGAGGAGCCGGGGATGTCCCTTGGGAAGAGCCTGGGGCGAAGCTGTCTTGTGGGAGTTCTAGGTGTTCTTTAACGGACCAGACAGGGAGGTGGCACAGGTGGCTCCGGGCGCAGGAAGCCCGGGAGTCTCCTGGGCTCGCAGGGCGGTGGCGCATGGGCCCCCTGCTGGCCCTGGGAGGCCGGGCGTGGGGAGGGGCGGAGGAAAGGACAATCTTGATGAACGCTGCAAAGGCCTGAAGTCTGAGAGAGCGAGCAGTGCTTAGGCATTTAAGGAGTCCCCTTCAAAGGTGGGAGCTGGGTAATGGAGGTTGAGGAGAAATAAAGGGACATCATATCCTAGCACAGCCAGTAAAACCTGTACATCGACAGCAGCAAGCAGCTTCCACCTTCAATCCCTGCTCCAGGCTTGTAGAATCAGAATCTGTATTTATTAATAAGATCCTCCAGGTAAATTCTGTGAACCCTTACTTTTCAGTGGCTTAAGACAATAGAAATTTATTTCTTACTCCAGTAACAGAATAATTTATTCCTGGTCAAAGGGCAGGTATAGTGGCTTAAAACATTACAAGTTTATTATTTTACAATTGCTATGGATCAGAAGCCCAGGCATGGGTAAACTGAGTTCTCTGTTCAGCATCTCATCGAGCTGAAATCAAGGTGTTTGTCAGAGCGGTGGTCTCATGGGACGCCATGGGTGCTCATTCGGGTTGTTGGAAGAATTCAGTTTCTTGCAGCTAAAGGACTGAGGTTATCTGCTTTCTTGCTGGCTGTTGGCTGGGGATTCCCATGTCTTTAGATTTCACCCTGAGATCTTAGCTACAGTGGCCTTCTCACAACAAGGTAGCTTACACCTTTAAGAAGGTATAAGCCTTCTTTGGGGGAATCTCCCTAGTCTACTATGATGAAGTCTTACATAATGTAACCGAATCATTAAAGAGACTATGCCATTAAATTCACAGGTCCTGCCCACACTGAAAGGGAGAGGGTTATACTGGGTACTGGAAGCCATTTTTAACCCACCAGCTCTTCCCCAGGCAGGGTTTCAGGAGCTTGATGCCTTTCATCAAGTAACTCCACCATTCTGTTCCAATACAGAATACGTGATTTCCTTTCCCTTCCCTTGCCCCTATTTTTTTCCTCTTTACCTCCCCTTTCCATCTTTCCTCTTCCCTCCTTTTTTCTCTTTTCCATTTTTCTTCCTCCTTTTCTTCTTCCTTCTTAAGATTGTTTGAATCAGAATATGGTTAAGACACTACTGTGATTGGATGATAAGCCTTATAAGGTTCTTGCAGTTTCTTCATCCCCTTTTAATTTATTCATTTGTAAGATGTGTGGTCTTATGATTGCTTGTTTGTTTTTGTATGTGTGTGTCCTCTTGGGTGTGTGTGTGTGTCCTAATCCCTGTGGTGTCATTTAACATATTTTGTTGGCCTCTAAACTTCTTGTAAATTAATCATTACTACTAGCGTTTTGATCAGATTCAGGTTTTTTTTTTTTTTTTTTTTTTTTTTTTTTT
>NW_012108808.1:3690761-3692345 GCF_000951045.1 Mandrillus leucophaeus | reverse complement strand
CTGGAAGCCATAATTCTCAGTAAACTGATACAGGAACAGAAAACCAAACACCACATGTTATCAGTCATAAGTGGGAGTGGAACAATGAGAACACATGGACACAGGGAGGGGAACATCACACACTGGGGTCTGTAGGAGGGTTGGGGGCAAAGGGAGGGAGAGAATTAGGACAAATGCCTAATGCATGCCAGGCTTAAAACGTAGATGACGGGTTGATAGGTGCAGGTAACCACCATGGCACATGTATATCTGTGTAACAAACCTGCATGTTCTGCATATGTATTTCAGAACTTAACATTTAAAAAGGATATATGGTTGGTGAAATTTATGACTTCTTAAAAGTCTAATTACATCTTTTTGCCTTCTCCATGAATCGAATCACTATTTAGATGCAGAATTCTAGGTTCAAATTATTTTCCCTTTAGAAATTTGAAAATGCTTTATTTTATCAAAACATCCAGGAATGTTGCTTATTTTAATTAGTTCTGTGTACCACGTATTTTTTTAATCAATTCATATCCATCGGTTCATACATTTAATTGGCTTGAAAACACAATCAGAGGTGAGTAATATTATTGTTCCAATCTTATAGATAAGTAAATTGAGACTCAGAGATGCTAAATACCTGTCTAAGCATATAGAACTATAGTATATTTCAGAACCAAGATTAAAATGCAAGTAGTCAGCCAACAGTGTTTGTGCCTTAAACCAGTTCTCTTATGGCCTGATTTCCATTTCTTTGTACCTTTTCTGTCTTTCTCTTTATTCTTGGAGCTCTGCAATTTTAACAACTTGTGCCTAGATGTAGTTTTCTCTTTTGTCATTATTTCTACTCAGTAGTTGGAGAAACATTTCAATCTAAACACATTATGTTGTTCTTTAGTTCTGGCCTAATATTATTATATTAGTTTAAGTACATATCTTTGATTATTTTTATCCCCACTCATTTTGGAATCTTAGTTATCTCTTACTAGAATTACTAGTAGGGGGAGGAAGAGCTTACTGACTTACTTCTGTATATTTTAGTATTTTTAGAATTTTTTCATCTCTTTGTCTTTTACTTTTATCCTTTACAAAATTTCCTGGACTTTAACCCTCCAGATCACTGACTTAAAATTCCAGCATGCTCATTTTATTGTTCTGCACGTGACTTTCTTATTTGTAAAATTATGTTTTAAATGTGTATGAACACTTGCATGCTTTCTCTTTCTCTTTCTCTCTCTAGCAGCCTGTTATTATTTTATGAGAAATATTTTTAATTCTTTGAAAGCAGTAATTAGAAAACTTTGAAGGTCTTTTCTGTCTCTGCATCATGCTTATTCATCTGGTTTCTTATTTTTGCTTTTTTTGTGCCTCAAATGTCTATTGGTACTAGTGTGTGTGTGTGTGTGTGTGTGTGAGTATTCCATAATCAGTTACTACAGGTGGCATGTCTCTCCCTTAAATAACAGAGAAGTGGGGATAATGACTGTGAATTCTGTTTAAGTGTTAGGGCGTGCATGTGTTGGGGCAGAGTTATTAGGGAGCTAGAGGGTATATAAGAGGAACGCCTAGGGTGTGTAAGCCTACTTTAGTATAGGGCAT
>NW_012108808.1:3688509-3690316 GCF_000951045.1 Mandrillus leucophaeus | reverse complement strand
AATGGTGATATTCTGTCATTCCTTCTGTGTTTATTAGCTGCATTATTTCTAGAAATGAATTGCTCTTGTATCTACTCTTTGGTACTGCAATGGTGCAGTACTTAGAAGAAAAGCAGGATAATTTCTTGATTCCATAAACCATTGTTTTTTTCATATATTGTCTTCAGATGCTATTGCTGGACTTCCTGCTGTGAAAGATGAAGAATTTAGCATTTATATTTATTTTTCTTTCATTCATCCCTTTGTGAACTGCCAAATTGGTTAATTATATTATTATTTTCCTACTGTCAAGGCTTATCATATTTTACAGCAGTTTGTAGATTTGATTCTTGTGATTTGTTTTTATGTTGAGTCAACAGTAAAAAAGAAATAAACAGCAGTGACAAAATTATGAGTATGTACACATTACTCAGTGGAGAAGCAATCTGGGAATTGCTATGCTAAGACATGGAGTTCCATATTATTAAAATTACTGTTTGAAATAGACTTTTGTAAATCTGAAGTACCATGGGTTCTCTTGTTTTTCTTTATAGCTTCCCCTAACTTTTCTAAATCATGCAAAGTTTCATTGTTTTTTGATTGTCTTCATTCTTGATGGGTTTTCCCCAATTTTCTGTATTATCTCTTTAAATAAAATTATCATTTAAGATATATAGTTGGCATTGTGGAAGACAGTGTGGTGATTCCTAAAGGATCTAGAACCAGAAATACCATTTGACCCAGCAATCCCATTACTGGGTATATACCCAAAGGATTATAAATCATTCTACTATGAAGACACATGCACTCATATGTTGATTGCAGCACTATTTACAATAGCAAAGACTTGGAACCAACCCAAATGCCCGTTAATGATAGGCTGGATAAAGAAAATGTGGCATATATACCCCATGGAACACTCTGCAGTCATAAAAAAGAATGAGTTCATGTCCTTTGCAGGGACATGGATAAAGCTGGAAGCCATAATTCTCAGTAAACTGATACAGGAACAGAAAACCAAACACCACATGTTATCAGTCATAAGTGGGAGTGGAACAATGAGAACACATGGACACAGGGAGGGGAACATCACACACTGGGGCCTGTAGGAGGGTTGGGGGCAAAGGGAGGGAGAGAATTAGGACAAATGCCTAATGCATGCCAGGCTTAAAACGTAGATGACGGGTTGATAGGTGCAGGTAACCACCATGGCACATGTATATCTGTGTAACAAACCTGCATGTTCTGCATATGTATTTCAGAACTTAACATTTAAAAAGGATATATGGTTGGTGAAATTTATGACTTCTTAAAAGTCTAATTACATCTTTTTGCCTTCTCCATGAATCGAATCACTATTTAGATGCAGAATTCTAGGTTCAAATTATTTTCCCTTTAGAAATTTGAAAATGCTTTATTTTATCAAAACATCCAGGAATGTTGCTTATTTTAATTAGTTCTGTGTACCACATATTTTTTTAATCAATTCATATCCATCGGTTCATACATTTAATTGGCTTGAAAACACAATCAGAGGTGAGTAATATTATTGTTCCAATCTTATAGATAAGTAAATTGAGACTCAGAGATGCTAAATACCTGTCTAAGCATATAGAACTATAGTATATTTCAGAACCAAGATTAAAATGCAAGTAGTCAGCCAACAGTGTTTGTGCCTTAAACCAGTTCTCTTATGGCCTGATTTCCATTTCTTTGTACCTTTTCTGTCTTTCTCTTTATTCTTGGAGCTCTGCAATTTTAACAACCTGTGCCTAGATGTAGTTTTCTCTTTTGTCATTATTTCTACTCAGTAGTTGGAGAAACATTT
>NW_012108808.1:3679129-3684319 GCF_000951045.1 Mandrillus leucophaeus | reverse complement strand
CTAAATTCATGCCAGACAGATAATGAGATAACTTTGTAACAAGGGTTGAGTAGGGCACATCCAACACATACACATGAAAACCCAATCATCACATTTATGAACTGCAAAAGGATTGTGTTTGACTTTTTACTCCTCCAAAACTTAACTGTAATAGCTTTCTCTCTGCTCTACCAAGAAGTTTGCACCCACCCTATCTATTGTCTATCTTGTAGCTGGACTAGGCTTTTCAAAATGCAAAGCCCATCAAAATGCCACCTGCTTAAAATTCATCAATGGCTAATATTTGATTCTAGGATGAAGAGAAAATTCTAAAACATGCCTTCAAAGGCTCCTTCTGCCCTCTTATTTCTCTGGTGTTAGTATAGAAAGTTAAGAAAATCATAAGGAGGCAAAAATGTATTTTTTAAGTGGGAGTGGATCGTAACAATAGTGACATCTTCAATGGTGCCATCCCCCCAGACGTTCACAACATTCTGTCTGTCAGACTTCTCTTTCATAGCATTGACAATTCTTTCCATAGATTACTGTGTGTAATGAGCCTTGAAGGTTCTTATGACACTCTGATCTGAAGGCTGAATTAAAGACATTTTGTTTGGGAGCGAGTAGACCACTTCAGCATCTTTGGTGTTGAACTCCTGGAGTTCTAGGTGGCCAAGGACATTGTCCAATATCAAAAGAACTTTGAATAGCAGTCCCTCGCTGGCAAGGTACTTCCTGATTTCAGGGACAAAGTATCAATTTAACTAATTTGGAAAACGTGTCCCGTTGTCCAGGACTTTTTGTTGTATAACTGAAAGACTGGCAGCTGGTGTTTATCTTTTCCCTTCAAGTCTCAGGAGTTGGCAGCTTTACAGATAAAGACAGGCCTGAAGATAAAACCAACTGCCTTTGCACAATACAGTAGAGTTAGCTTATTCCTTCCTGCCCTCAATCCTGGTGCTCGCTTTTCGTTTGTACTAATAAATATTCTTTGTGACTTTGATTTTTTTTGTTCCAGAATAATTTCATTTGCATTAAAAAAACCTATTCAAGCAAATATCCTTTCCCCTCAGTGATTTCCTTCTGTCTCTTAGTTGGCTAAAACTGCTTCTCTTGTTATCTTGACATTTTTCAAGCTACACTTCTTTCTAAAATTATCAAACCATACTGTGCTGCTATTAGATTTTCCAGCTTTAGATATTTCGTCTTCCTTTTGCTTTGTCCTATAGTTACTTTGCTTTTTCTTGAATCATATTAGAGTCTATAAATATGCCTTTTTAGGCAATCCCACACCCACATAAAAGCTCTATTTTCGATGTGAGATAAAAAGGTCTTTCAAAAAAATGCAAGATTTTTATGACTGCTGCAACAATGCCTTCACTAATTTCTTAAAAAAATTTTTTTTACAATGGTCCTTACATTAGGTTTATTTATCTGGAAGTGGTGGTCAACTATAACTGCAAGCATCAATCTATGACACACATCAGGCAATTCAGCTTTTTCTTGTAATGTCATAACTTGCTCTGCTTTTTGGGAACACTTCTGGCATCACTAGTGGCACTTCATATGAGTTCCATGGTTTTATGATATTGCCATAAACATGATGAAAAATACACAAGAACCTTGAGAGATCACTTTTTACTGTGTTTGGAGAGAAGTGTACTGAAGAAGAACTGCTGACTCACCACAATACAACAAGAAGTGGCTACAAAGTTATTACAGTAGTACAGTATATACTAGAGTTAATTTTATGCAGTTATGATTTAATAGTGCAGCTTAACATTTATTTACATTTCTCTCAGCTCTGACAGTTGCCATGTATAGTCTATAAGTGTGTGCATAAATTTAGATAATTTTTAACTTTTACAATAGATCTGTGTATATTTTATGTCAGTAAATGCTAAAATAGACTACATATACTTTATGCATTCGTGACATAGCTAACTTAAATTTTTTTTTGTATTTGTAGGCTACATGGTTTGAGAGTTTTTTCAAATAGTAACAAATTTTCACAAATTTTTCTAATATATTTAATATGTAGTATATATGTATCAGTGTGTATATATATATCAGTATTTATATCAGTGTGTATCTATGTATTATATATATATATCAGTATTTATATCAGTGTGTATCTATGTATTATATATCTATATATAATATATATCTATATATAGTATAGAGTATTATATATAACAGTATATAGAACTATGTACACTACTCTATATATGTATATATGATTGTTCAACACAGCACTTTGAGAGCTGTATGATAGTGAATGGAAACAGTTTCCTCTTGCTTCATTTGTCAATAGCCATCAGTGAATCCACTTGTAAGGGGCTGAGTTGGATTAAGCAGAAAATATATATAATTTAGGTTTATATGCAGGGTACAAGTACTAGATTCATGGTCCAATCAGGCTGTGCCATATGGCTTTGGATAATTTGCTCTCTCTGAGCCTAAGATGTGGATAATCCTGCTTTCTTCCTGTGAAGGATAGTTGTGAATGTAGATGTATTTGAAAAGCCTTAGTGTAGACACTGCCATGAGACAATTCAGCAAATTTAGCTGTTGATGATAATGCTAATGAGCTAATAAGAACGCTGCCTTTTTGGAACATGATTTAATGTGTCTGTGATTTTTGTTTTAACTGTTTTTCATTTTAGATATTCCAGTTTATTCAACGATTTTGTTGAATCTGAATTTTTTTTGATTGATGGGGATTCATTACTTATCACATGTATCTGTGAGATATCATTTAAGCCTGGGCAGAACCTCCATTTCTTCTATCTGGTTGAACGCTATCTTGTGGATCTTATTAGCAAAGGAGGACAATTCACCATAGTTTTCTTTGAGGTAACATGACAGTTGAGTTCTTTTTTATAATATGAGAATTAAAACTAAAATTTCCTAAATTATTTTATATATTTTTTCTTATTGCAAAGTAAATTATATCTGTAGAAGTTCAGAAAATTGAAAGAAAAGAAGAGAAAACATGACCCACAATCTCAGCATTCAGAAGTCACCACATTTGAGATTACATTTTATTTGAATGAAGAGAACTTTATTGTAAGGACACATGGGATCATGAGAGAGGATGAGAAAGCTCCTCGATAGCGGCCCAGTTGAACTCTGGATTCTAGTTCTCCTGCTCTGAGAACAACTTCTGTTTTCAAAACTCAGCAGGCAATTTACAGGAGCCCAGAGGAAAATATATCTGAGTCTAGGGACAGTCATTAATAATGCTTTGTTGGCCAGGCACAGTGGTGCATGCCTGTGATCCCAGCACTTTGGGAGGCTGAGGTGGGAGGATTACTTGAGCCCAGAAGTTCGACACTACAGTGAGCCATGATCACACCACTGCACTCCAGCCTGGGTGACAGAATGAGACCCAGTCTCTAACAATAATAATCAATGTTTTATTATGGTTTGCTTTAGGTATTTCCAAAATAAGACTATTTTTGGTTTGCTCTTTTATTATGAATATAATTAATATAGTTTTTAACAATTTCAAATAAAGATATGTATAACCACTACCACCCTTCCTAATCCTATATCTAAAGGTAAAGAGCTTTGGTATGGGTCTTTTCAGTCATTTTGCAGTCTCAATTGTTACATTTCTGAACATGGCTCAATGCTCGCCAGCCATGTTTTGAATAAAGAGCTAGTTTTCTAATCTAATGTTTACAATCTAGTTGGCTGCCCTAATTTTGTTATGCCGAGACAATCTCTGTTGCTTAAGGAGGGTTGCAGTAATCTGGAGCAATCCTCTAGAACACAGTGGTTCACCTCAGCTTCCTGATACAGATGATTTATATCTACCACTTGCTTTCTATTCTTTTTCTTTCTAAATGAAATTAGAGAGGAAAAGAATTAGAAAGCGGGAAGGGTAAGCGTGATAAGCTCCGAGTATTAAGTGTCTGCTTAAAGGAGACACATGCATTTAAATCCAAGCTGCGATTTTTTTCGGTAAATATCTGTAAGATGGTAGTCAGAGTTTAAGGGTCTATTCCACAACCATCAGACAGAACAAAACTGTTGGATTTTATTCCTTCCATGCCTTTAGTGATGTATTAGCCAACTAAATGATTAAATGATAATTTTGAAATAAAATGTACTTCACCTCCTCCTCCACAGGATGCTGAGTATGCCTATTTCAACTTCCCTGAACTTCTTTCTTTGAGAACTGCTTTAATTCTTCATCTTCAGAAGAATACCACCATTGATGTTCGAACAACATTTTCGAGATGCTTATCAGAAGAGTGGGGAAGTTTCTTGGAGGAGAGTTACCCATATTTCCTGATAGTTGCAGATGAAGGCCTGAACGATCTACAAACACACCTTTTCAACTTTTTAATCATTCATTCTTGGGCAAGGAAGGTCAATGTTGTACTTTCCTCAGGGCAAGAATCTGATGTTCTTCGCCTTTATGCGTACCTTCTTCCAAGCATGTACAGACACCAGAGTTTTTTTCAGAAGGTAATTCATATCCAAAAGACAATTTCTTCTAGAAATTTTCAAAATGTTCTAAGTTACTTGACTCAGTTTTTTCTCCTCCTCCTCTAGAAAATTATCAGAGGTTTAACAGATAGGTATAACAATTAATAATATTAAGTAAATAATAATAATACAAATACAGTCATTTATCAAACACTTATTGTTATAAAATTGTGCTTGGTATTTCTCATGAATAATTTTTATTTAACCTTAAAACCAATCTTATAAGGTAGGTGTGAGTATTGTCTGTGTTTTACAGATGATGAAATAGATACTAGAATAAGTAATCTGCTCACCAAACACACCAAATGAATAGTAGAACATGGATTTGAAAAGACACAATCTGACTCGAGCCCCTATGTCCTTGACCACCGCATAATATATTGACCTCAAGGTAATGAAGGCCAGAAATGCATGGAATTAGGCCAAAATTATGCCCCTGTTGCTGAGACATATTGACAAATGCTATTAATATGGTAGCCTTTAATAAGAAAACAATGGAGATGGTCAATAAAGAAGGAAAATAACTGAAATAAGCTTATTTCTTATTATTAAGTAATCAATAGGAGAATTTTCAAAGTTCTTAGAGTTCGAATTCCATGATGTTATTATTTTGATACATTAGTATATTTGACAATTACTATATTGAAATTTTGGGAGTAAATATGCATACAGATGTATTTATAAATTACTATATTTATATATAAAATAATA
>NW_012108808.1:3676980-3678854 GCF_000951045.1 Mandrillus leucophaeus | reverse complement strand
ATCTACCTCTTTAGTATTTTCTTCTCTATTATCTTTGCAGATTCTTCCTCCTCTCTTGATATATTAAGTATTAGTATCTTCGAATGTGGATTTTTAGTACTCTTCTCCCATGGTGCTGTCTCTCCCTGGCCAAGCAAGCTCATCCACACCAATGGCCTCATTTACCATTAATACTCAGATTACTTACCTCTGCAAATCTAGTCCAGACTTTGTATTTGTCCTCTAGACTTGTGTATTTTACTACTTACATACCATGGCTTATGGGAAATCTTGAAAGCAAGTCAAATTCAGGTGGTTCACAAATGTAGCCATAATCTTTTCCTGACATGTAGCCTTGTTCTAAAATTCCCAGCCTAGGGAATGGCCTAGTCATCCATCCTGTTACTTGAGCTAGAATCTTGTGTCATCCTTGACAGCCCCCTTTCCTCTCTTCTCCATCCACATCCAATCCAATTCCAAATTATGTCAAACTCATCTCCTAAATGTCCTTCAAGTAGATCCACATCTCTCCAGCTTCATTATCTCAGCTGCCATCAAACTATATTACATCAAATTATCGTCATTAGTCTCCTGTACAGTAACTTTCTCTCTGCTCTACTAAGAAACTTACTCCTATCCTATTATTTTCTATATTGTAGCTGGACTAATCTTTTCAAAATGCAAAGCCAATCACAATACCACCTGCTTAAAATCCATCAATGGCTAATTTTTGATTCTAGGATGAAAAGAAATTCTATAACATGACTTCAAAGGCTCTGCATGCCCTCCTCTTTCTCTAGTCCTCTCTAGTCTTTTCCTGGATGGTCTCCACTCCAGCCTTACTGACTTCTTTCTGGAATCAGTGTCACCCACAACCCTTCATGCCCCTGAGCTTTTACACGTGGTATTCTGATATTTCCTCTGCCAGAAATGCTACTTTTTCTCTCTTTTTGCCTAATTAATTATTGTTTATTTCTTAGAACTCAGCTCAAGCATTATTTCTTTAGGGAAACTTCCTCTGACCTCTTGACTTTGTCCTTTTTGCAATGTTCCATTGTTTCTATGATTATTTGATTAATAATTATCTTTAAGCTCTGTGAGAGCTGTCAGCAATGTTGATTTGTTCATTCTTGTATTCCTTGTGTCTAATAATTTGCTTTACATCTAGTAGTTATTCAATACATATTTGTTGAATAAAGACTCATTATCTTTTCTTTTTTGCAGGACTGCCATTTTCATTAAGAACTACCACTTAGAGGTACCAAAGTAAAGGATATTTGCTAACTTTAATACTTGCCAGTTCAGGTTGGAGGCACAGGCAGCAGCAAGAATGGGTAATTTTCCACTTAAAATATTTATAGATTATAAAACAATGTTACTCTGTAAACTACATAGATCTAATGGAATTAAAATAACCACATTACTGTTTTACTTTCTTGAACAATAACTAAATGATAGCGCCTGTAAAAAGGACCAATTGAAAAATAACCCATTCTCTTTCTCTTTTTTTTTTTAAATTTAGAAAGAAATGTTCTTACAACATTTTCACAGCAAATGTCCAAGTTAATTTTGAATGAAATGCCAAAAGCTGAGTGAGTATTACTACAGTAATAAAGATGGGAAATCATATATCATGTTCCCTGTATGTCTATTTGGCCTTATACTGATGTACAGACAGTTGACCATTGAACAATGTAGGGGTTAAGGGCACTGAACAACTATAGCAGTTGAGAATCCATGTTTAACTTTTAAAAAATTATTGTTAATTAATTTATTTTATATATTTTTTTTCTAAATTCATGCCAGACAGATAATGAGATAACTTTGTAACAAGGGTTGAGTAGGGCACATCCAACACATACACATGAAAACCCAATCATCACATTTATGAACTG
>NW_012108808.1:3675234-3676930 GCF_000951045.1 Mandrillus leucophaeus | reverse complement strand
TTATAAAAATAATACAGTAACAGTACATTAATAAAATTAGTACATTAAATAATACAGTTATTTATAAATTACTAAATTTATTTATAAAGTTATAAATACATCTAGTTTCTGCTTATTTTTCACTACTGATGGTGAATTGTGAATACGAAGGCCATTCTTTAATTCATCAAAATCATTTTTCAGACAATTAACATTTGTCACTGTTTGAGAATTGTGTCATACTCCTCATGTATTTGGAAACATTCACATGGTTGCCATAAAATAAGATAGTTTGTATTGCTTTAGTTAGTACAGTCATGCATCACATGGATACATTCCAAGAAATGCATCATTAGATGATTTCACTGTTGTGTAAACATCATTAGTGTACAGACACAAACCTCGATGGTATAGCCTATGACACCTTAGGTTATCTGATATAGCCTACTCTTCCTAGGCTAAACTTGTAGAGCATGTTACTGTATTGAATACTCTAGGTAATTGTAACACAATGATAATTATTTGTGTATCTAAGCATATCTAAACATAGAAAAGGTACATTCAAAAATGGTATAAAAGATTAAACATGATACACTTGTATAGGGTACTTACTATGAATGGAGCTTGCAGGACCAGAAGTTGCCCTGGGTGAGTCAGTGAGTGAGTGGTGAGTGAATGTGTAGGCTTAGGACATTACTGTACACCACTGTGGATTTTATTAATATATACAGTATTCACTTTGGCTACATTAAATTTATTTTAAAAATACTTTTTAATTTAATACATTAACATTAGCTTACTGTAATTTTTTATTTTGTGAATTTTAATTTTTAAAAATTTTTTGACAGCTGTACAAACACATTATACAACTGTACAAAAATATTTTCCTTCTTTATTTTTCTTGAGACAGAGTCTACTCTGTCACACAGGCTGGAGTGCAGTGATGTGATCACAGCTCACTACAGCTTCCACGTCTCAGGCTCAAGTGATCCTGCTGCCTCAGCCTATAGAGTAGCTAGGATTACAGGTGCACACCACCATGCCTAGCTAATTTTTGTATTTTTTGTAGAGACAAAGTTTTGCCATGTTGCCCAGGCTGGTCTGAAGCTCTGGGGCTCAACCAATTCGTCTACGTCAGCCTCCCAATATGCTGAGATTACAAGTGTGAACCACTGTGCCTGGACTTTCTTTCTTTATATCATTATTCTATCAGCTTTTTTTCTATTAAAATATATACTTTTTACTTTTTAAGCTTTTTTCTTAGAAGAAAAAAAGATGCAAACACACACATTAGCCTAGGCCTACACAGGGTCAGGATCATCAACAGCAACTGTCTTCTACCTCCAGATCTTGTCCCACTGGAAAGTCTTCAGGGGCATAGCACATATGGAGCTGTCATCTTCTATGATAACATGCCTTCTTCTGGAATACCTCCTTAAGGGCCTCCTGAGGCTGTTTGGCAGCTGTTTTTGAAATATAAATGAAAAGAATATACTCTAAAATAATAAAAAAAAATTAGTATAGTACAGTAAATCATAAATCAGTAGCAGTCATTTTTGTTATTATCAAGTATTATATACTGTATATAATTGTATATGCTGTACTTTTTTTGTTGATTTTTTTTGGAGACAGAGCCTTGCTCTGTCGTGGAGGCTGGAGTGCTGTGGCACGATCTTGGCTCACCACAACCTCTACCTCCTGAATTCAAGCAATTCTC
>NW_012108808.1:3673733-3674470 GCF_000951045.1 Mandrillus leucophaeus | reverse complement strand
TGCAGTGGCACAATCTCGGTTCACTGCAGCCTCCGCCTCCTAAGTTCAAGTGATTCTCCTGCCTCAGCCTCCCGAGTAGCTGGGACTACAGGCTCATATCACCACGCCCAGCTAATTTTTGTATTTTTAGTAGAGACAGGATTTCACCAAGTTGGCCAGGATGGTCTTGATCTCTTGACCTCATGATGTGCCCGCCTTGGCCTCCCAAAGTGCTGGGATTACAGGCATGAGCCACCGCACCCGGCTACATTCATAATTTTTAAAATTTCTTGTTTTTCCCACTGCCTTTATTGTATTAGGAAGATGTTAACATATAATTAATTTTTATGGATGTGCTGGGGACATTTAAGACAAATGAAGATTCCCTATCACCACAATGTAGTTTGATTTATAAGGTTTACTCTGTTCATTATGGTGGTTTAAGTCTTTTATCCCTTACCTTTTTTTTTTTTTTTTTTGTCCAACTGTCTCTCTTGTGTATAAAAATTCGTTATTATAGGTGAGTTTCTCTATAGAGTTTATCTTTTGTCATTTTTATTTCACAAAGTTGGTTGCCATGCTATATGTTGGATAATTTTTCATAAGGGATATCTTTTCATTATAGATTATGGCTTTTAGAATAAGACTGCTTTTCTTTTTCACATGTAATGCTTTTGAGTTTGAATTCTACTTAGCCCAATATAAAGATACTAACCTCTGCTCTCTTTTTGTTTCCATTTACCTGGTAGAATCATGTC
>NW_012108808.1:3669995-3672383 GCF_000951045.1 Mandrillus leucophaeus | reverse complement strand
CCTGGCCGAATAATTTTTTTAATGAAGAATGTAATTTTTGTTAAAGTAATCTATTTCTAATTTGTTGAATATTCACCTTAAAGAAGTTATGTTATTAGTCAATTTGAGGATTATTTGAAATATGATTAAAAATACAATGTATATTGAAAATGGCTGCTGCTGGGTGATAGGTACCTGAAAGGGGGTTATACTGTCTTTTATTCATGTGTATGTTTGAAATTTGTTAAAATATATGGCATTAAATGGGGATGATGGTGTTTTGGAGGGTGCTGGAAGTGTTCTAAAATTAGATTGTGATATTGGTTCCAAAGTTGATAAATTTACTAACCGCTATTGAATTGTAACAAAATGAATGAATTTTATGTTATGTTAATTATACTTTTATGAAGCTGTTAAAAAACAAAATATACTATATTCCTAGGCAAAAATTAACTTTCAAAGACACAATAGTGATGTTCAATGGGGTTTAAACTTACAATTACATTGGCATATTTTTTCCTTAGAAATATATTGTAACATAATTATATCTAAAATATGTAATTTTCTATAGTTGGAAAATAACTACTTATTTTATTTATAACAATTTTTCTGATTTTTCTTTATTTTACAGAATAAACGGAACTTTCAAGATGCTTACGTAACCCTGCTTAACCAGTTGAAAAGATTTAAGCTTTTAGCATTAGCACCTCTTTTTGGAAGTTTAAAATGGAATAATATTATGGAAGAGGTAACAAAACGTTTTAAAAAGCTTTGTATTTGAACTAAGTTTTTAGTTATAGAAAGGTTGCAAAAATCGCACAGAGTTCTCATATACTTCTCATCCAGCTTCTCCTAATGTTAACATCTTAAATATGGGACATTTATGAAAACCATGAAATTAACATTGTGTTAATCCTGTTAACTAAATTTTAGAACTTATTCCAATTCCACTGACTTTTCCACTGGCATCCTTTTGCTATTTCAGGATCAGTCCAGGATACCACATCCATTCAGTTGTCAGTCACACTTTTGAGTGTCCTCCAGTCTGTAATAGTTTCTCAGTATTTTCTTGTCTTTCATGACCTTGAAGGTTTTGAAGACTACCAATCAGTTATTTTCTGAATGTCCTTCAGTTTGGACTTCTTTGATGTTTTCTCCTGATTGGAATGAGGTTATACATCTTTGGCTAGAATGTCACTGAATTAATCTTGGGTCTTCAGTGCATCCTAAGAATATGTCTGAGCATTGGTTAAGTTGGTGCCTGACAGTTTTCTCTACTGTGAGGTTACTATCTTCCCTTTGTAGTTAACAAATCTTTAAGGACATGCTTTGTGACTATGCAGACCCTGTTTCTTCTCAAACTTTAGTTGATTAACTTTAATGTCCATAGCAGATCTTGTCTGCAACAATGATTATTGATGATTTTGCCGAATGGTGATTTTTTATTTCAGTCTTTCCTTGGAATTCCACTGTAAGGGACAGCTGTCCTAGTGCTGCCATTTATTTGTTTATGTCAGTATGGATAAATATATTTATTTTATATTACAGGTTAGAATCCAACATTGTAATTGTTTTGGAGCTCAACATGTTCCAGGTTTGAACATTAGAAGCACCTTTAGGTTGGCGCCTGTGTTCTTTTACAAGCTTTCATCTTTCTGTACTTTCTAACTTTCTGAAATCACAAGATGGTTGGGTCTCATCTTGTATTTTCCCTGCCCCACCCCTGAAATTAACTACTTTGCCAAGGAAGAAGGCATTTAGAAGTTCAGATCTGAAAACTTTGTTGGTCAATTGCTACTGGAGTGTCATTGCTACTAGGACTTTTCAGCAAATGGAACTAGGATTCAAATCCATAATGGTTTATTTTACCCCTCCTCTTTATTTTTAATTTCTTTCTTCAATCAGGAGAAATCCAGCTTTCGTTATCTACAATATATTCACTTATTTGTTCAGTTCTAATACACACATGAAGTTATTTTATTTTATTGATTTTGATTTTTATAGATTCAGGGAATACATGTGCAGGTTTGTTACATGAATATCTTGCATAATGTTGAAGTGTGGTTTTCTAGTGTACCCATCACCCAGTGTTGTACTCAGCAGGTAACTCTTCAGCCGTCACTCCCCTCTGACCCACCCCTTTTTGGAGCCCCCATGTCTATTATTTCCCTCTGTATAGTAATTTTGTAACTGCTAACCATACCCTGTGAGAAAAAGTCAATGATATTATAATGTTTATGTGTAGTTCTCTTTTAACTGTAGCCATAGAATATGTTAATACACTGTTTCCGAAGTTATTCAGGTTAGTGACTTTTTCATCTACCTCCTTTGGTGTGGTTATGTTATCCTTTCTTATTTAATACAGTTACATGCATTGGTTAGTGTTTGTATTTCATCTTGGGTCCCTCC
>NW_012108808.1:3666195-3667330 GCF_000951045.1 Mandrillus leucophaeus | reverse complement strand
ATGTAATGCTTTTGAGTTTGAATTCTACTTAGCCCAATATAAAGATACTAACCTCTGCTCTCTTTTTGTTTCCATTTACCTGGTAGAATCATGTCCATTCCTTTATTTTTAGTCTTTCTGAATCACTTTGTTTTAGTTGTGTGTCTTATATATGGAATGCGGTCCAAGTTGAAATTATTTTTTTCTTTTATAGGTAAGTCTTACATTTACTGATATGACTGATACGTTTGGTCTTGATTCTATAATATGTTATAGGCATTTATATTCCAGTGTGTTTGTTAAGTTTCTTTGATTATGAGATGTGTATTCTTTGTTATTTCATTTAAACAATTTTAAACTTTGGTCTGTTTTACATGTTTTGTTATGGTAATTACCTTTGGGCTGTACCATTTTTATAAAAAGAATAATCTCAATTCTCTGTTTCCTTATTTTACCTTTCACTATGTGGTTTCTGAGGTTTTAGTTTTTTTCAGTATCCTCTAGCACTCATTTATTGTGTATAGTGGGTTTTCTTGGATTATTATTTTTAAAATATTAATTTTATTATTATTAAATTATCATTATTACTATCATTTTATTATTTATTATTTTTCATTGAGACAGAGTCTTGCTCTGTTGCCCAAGCTAGAGTGCAGTGACGTGATCTTAGCAACCTCCCTGCCTCCCTGATTCAAGCGATTCTTCCACCTCAGCCTCCCGAATAGCTGGAACTACAGGCCTGCGCCACCACACCTGTCTCATTTTTGTTAAAAGTGAGTTTTTGTCATGTTGCCCAGGCTGGTCTCGGGCTCCTGGCTCCAGCTTCCCAGAGTGCTGGGATTATAGCCACCGTGCCTGGCCCAGTTTTGTTGTTGAAAAGATGTGTAATGATAAAAATATTTTTCTGTCTTTCATTTCCCCTATTATTTTTCTGACCTTTTTTGGTTTTTATTTTATGTCATTTGGTTGTTTTCCTACCTTTCTTCATTAAATTTTATTGAGATTATTCTCCTTTGGGCATCTTGTAACTTATTCTTTATTTCTGGATAGCTTTGCATTTTTCTAAGATTATTTTGCTGAATTAATTATTTATTGTCTGCCTGCCTTCCTTCCTCCCTCCCTCCCTTCCTTCCTTCCTTTCTTTCTTTCTTTCTTT
>NW_012108808.1:3660139-3661240 GCF_000951045.1 Mandrillus leucophaeus | reverse complement strand
GTTTCACCTTGTTGGCCAGGCTGGTCTTGAACTAATGACCTCGTGATCTGCCCACCTCGGCCTCCCAAAGTGCGTGAGCCACCGCGCCCAGCCATAGCTTCTATTTTCTTGAGTGTTTTTATCATAAATGCATGAATGTTTATTAAAAGTATGGATATAATTGTATGATTTTTCCTTCTCAGTTTTATTAGTATTGTATAGGGTATTAATGATTTTCCCAGTATTAAAGCCTCTCTGTATTACTGGAATAAATCCAACTTAGTCATGGTGTATTGCTTCTTAATATGGTGTTGGATTCTGTTTACTAATATTTTGTTTAGAATTTTTGCATCAGTATGCATGAATGATATTTCTGTAATTTTGTTTCTTTGAATTGCCTTTATCTGGTTAGATGTCAGTGTGATATGTTTTTCATAAAAAAGATTAGAACGTCTTCTCTTCTTTTTCAATATTGTGAAATAGTGTATAGATCATTGGGATTATCTAGTCTTTGAAGATCTGATAGAAATCATCTGTGAAGCTATATGGTCCTGGTGCTTTTTTGTGAGGTAGTTTATTAATTTCCTGTATTTCTTCCATGGCAATTGACTTCTTTGGGCTTGCTAACTCTAATGGGGTCACATTTAGTAATTTATTCTTCTGTGAAAATTATCGATTTCACTTAAGTTTTCAAGTGTATTTGCATTGAACTTTGTGAAGTAGGCTTTTGTGATTTATCTTCTGTTTCAATAATTACTTTCCCTATTAATTTTTATTTTGTGTATTTGTGAGTTCTCTTGTTTTTTTTCTGATCAAGTTAGCTAGTGGTTTGTCTGTTTTTAAGTTATTTAAAACCAAGAATTTTGATTTATTAATGAGATCTATTGATTTTTTAGTTTATTATGTGCTTGCTTTCATCTTTTACTTTTTTTGGTTTTTATGTTGCTGTTTCTTTTTAGATTTTTTGGGGGGCTGGGAACTTACTCATTTTAAAAATTCGTTTATTTTTATTGTTAAACATATTTAGTGAAATAAACTTTCCTCTGAATCACTGCTTTAAATATATCCCATAGATTATGCTGTAAATTGTTTTTATCATTAAAAAAAAATTCTGTAATTTCA
>NW_012108808.1:3646422-3657889 GCF_000951045.1 Mandrillus leucophaeus | reverse complement strand
AGTGGCTCATGCCTGTAATCCCAGCACTTTGGGAGGCTGAGGCAGGTGGATCACAAGGTCAAGAGATCGAGACCATTCTCGTCAACATGGTGAAACCCCGTCTGTGCTAAAAATACAAGAATTAGCTGGGCATGGTGGTGCACACCTGTAGTCCCAGCTACTCAGGAGGCTGAGGCAGGAGAATCGCTTGAAACTGGGAGGTGGAGGTTGCAGTGAGCTAAGATTGCTGAACCTAGGAGGTGGAGGTTCCAGTGGGCCCAGATTACACCAATGCACTGCAGCCTGGCAACAGAGTGTGACTCCGTCTCAAAAAAAAAAAAAAAAGATCATTTTTTGTATGATCTCATGCTTGTTTGAGTATATCCATATTTAGAATGTAGACTTAGAGATTTCTTCTGCTTTATGGTTGCTGTTTTTATTATTACTTTCAGAGGTAATGATGAGATTTTTTTCACACAATTTGTGTGAATTTTTTTCCTGCTATTATTTTTTGCAATAACTCTCTATGTACTTTCCTTTTGTTTTAATGATATTGAGGTTTGTTATAAGATACTTCAATTTAATCCAATCCAATTAATTTAATTTAATATAATTTAATTTAATGTTATCTTTTTCTGCTAGCTTGTCAGAGTCCAGGCATGTTAGTGGGGTTTTTGTTAGTTTGTTCATTTATTTGTTTTGGTAGTGGGCGAGTGGTTTTGAATCTTCAGATTATCTGCTTTTCTTCTGACTTGCAGAGCCCTCAAATTCTTCTTTGTCTTCTTTTACCCTTTCGCCACTTAGTTGCCGAAGGATACTTCTTCCTTTTTTTAAAGCTTCCTTTTCTTTCCCAAAGCTGCTTTCAGAAAATTGTCCCCTTAGGTAGTTCCTATCTTTCAAATCGTCTCCATTCTTTTTAAAAATTTTAAATTAAAAAAAATTTTTTTGATTGACATATCGTAACTGTATATTTATGAAGTACAATGTTTTGTTTTGATATATGTATACAATATGACATGATTACATGGAGCTAATTAACATATCCATCACCTTGCTTACCTATCATTTTTCATTGTAAGACATTTGAAATTTATGCACTTATTTTGAGATATATGACATTATTATTGGTTGTAGTCATCCTGCTGTATCATAGATCTCAAATCCCATTCCTCTTTTTTGTCTGAAAGTTTGTACCCTTGGATCAGCAAGTCTCCATTTCTCCCCTCACCCCCTGAAGAGAAGAGTTTCTCTTCTCTATCTCTATGAGTTCAACTTTGTTAGATTCTACATGTAAGTGAGATCATTTGGTATTTGGCTCTTTGTCTTGGCTTATTTCACCTAGCATAATTCATGTTGTTTCATTCGTGTTGTTGAAAATGACAGGATTTCTCCCTATTTTAAATGTTCAATAGTATTCCATTGTGTATATATACTTCGTTTTCACTGTCCGTTCATCTGTTGATAAACACTTAGGTTAATCCATGTCTTGATTTTGTGAACAATGTGTCAATGAACGTGGGAGTGCAGATATCCCTTCAACATACTGTTACAAGAAAAACTTCAGCTGAATTAAATTTAAAGGAGTTTAATTGAGCAATGAACGATTCACATATCAGGCAGCCCCCAGAATCACAGCAGATTCAGAGAGATTCCAGGGTGCCTCGTGGTCAGAACAAACTTATAGACAAAAAATATAAAGTGACATACAGGAATTGAAAGTGAGGTACAGAACAGCTGGATTGGTTACAACTCTGTATTTGCCTTATTTGAACACAATTTGAATGCTCAGCACTGTGTAAGTGGTTGAAGTATGGCTGCTTGGATCGGCCAAGACAGTGATCGTTACAGGAACATACTCGTAAACTGGGTTCTCTATCTTGTCTACCTATTAAGTTATGTTGCAATTTATCCACAAGGATTCAAATATGAAGTACGAAGTCCTTCTCAAGCCATATTTAGTTTGCTTTAACCATACTAATTTCAGTTCCTTTGGATACATACCCAGACATGGGATTACTGGGTTGTATGGTAGTTCTAATTTTAGTTTTTTGAGGAAGTTTCATACCGTTTTCCATAATGGCTATCCTGATTTACATTCCTATCAGCAATGTATTAGAGTTCTTTTTTCTCTGCTTCCTCTCTGACACTTGTTATCTCTCATCTTTTTGACTAAAGCCCTTCTGACAGATGTGAGGTGATATCTCATTGTAGTTTTAATTTGCACTTGCCTAATGATTGGAATAATTAGTAGCACTGAGCGTATCTTTCGTGTACCTATTGGCCATTTGGTTTTTTGTTTGTTTGTGTGTTTTTAGTAATGTCTGTCCAGGTCCTTTGTCTATTTTTAAATTGGATCATTTGTTTTCTTACTATTGAGTTTGAGTTGTTTCTATACTTTAGATCTTAACTCCTCATTAAATGTATGGTTTGGCTGGGTGCAGTGGCTCAAACCTGTAATCCCAGCACTTTGGGAGGCCTAGGTGGGTGGATCATTTGAGATGAGGAGTTTGAGATCAGCCGGGCTGACATGGTGAAACCCCATCTATACTGAAAATTCAAACATTAGCTGGGCGGTAGTGGCACGTGCCTGTAATCCTAGCTACTTGGGAGGCTGAGGCAGGAGAATAGCTTGAGCCTGGGAGGCAGAGATTGCAGTGAGCTGAGATCGGGCCACTACACTCCAGTCTAGGTGATAGAGTGAGACCCCGTCTCTAAATATGTAAATAAATAAATAAATAAATGTATGGTTTGCAAAATCTGTGGACTGCCTCTGTTTCATTTGTTGTGCAGAAGATGTTTACTTTGATACTACCCCATTTGGCTATTTTTGCTTTTGTTGCCTGTGCTTTTGTGGCCGGCCATACCCAAAATATCATTGCCCAGGTCAGTGTTGTGGAGCTTTCCTCGTATGTTTTCTTCTAGTAGTTTTACACTTTCAAGTCTTATATTTAAGTCTTTAATCCATTTTGAGATGCTTTTTGTATATGGTATGAGGATCTAATTTCATTGTTTCTCTCGTTATACAGTGAGCTCTTTTATTCTGTGTACACAGGTTTCCTTTCATCTCAGAACAATTTTATCATTTCTTTTTTTTTAACTTTATTTTAAGTTCAGGGGTACCTGTATAGGATTTTTGTGGAGATAAACTTGGGTCATGGGGATTTGCTGTACAGATTATTTTGTCACACATGTGTTAAGCCAAGTAGTACCCACTAGTAAGATCACTTACGAACAAAAATATTTTTCTAAATAGCATAACACGTTACAAGATTTTTTTCTTTGGCAGGCACACGAGACTGTATCTATGCTTACACAAGTCTGGCCAGAAGGATCTGACATTCGGCGTGTCTTTTGTGTTACCTCATGCTCATTATCCTTGAGAATGTACCATCGCTTTTTAGGAAACAGAGAGCCCTCCTCTGGTCAGGAAACTGAGATCCAACAGGTGTGGTTGTTATAACTTTACTGAGAAATACTATTTCTCTCCACTTTTGAAATTTTGTTGATTTGTATCTTTCATTTCCTCTATTTGGTACTTCATGTTTTTCTCTTATTTATATAAACTTCAAAAAATAAAACTGAAACTTGTGTCTATCAGGAAACACTTACTGTGCCATTAAATGATTTCATGTTTTACTATGTGGATGTTTCACTTAGTATATATTTAGTCTAAATCATCCAAAAGAAAACGAAACAAGACAGGGTATTAGCACTTGGCGGAGGCCTAGTATGCTACTGTGTTTTGGGCTTTTTGTATGCATTGTGCCATTAATCCTCACAACAGCGTTGTGAGAAAGACATTAGTACTCCCATTCCACCTACGAGAACACTGAAGTTCAAATAGTCCAGGTAACGTTTTTCAAACCAAAGGTACTAAATAGCAATGTGGATTGAGCTCAGGTCCATCTTGTGCAGGTTCCACAATACCAAACTGCCTTTTTTTTTTTTTTTTTTTTTTTTTTGAGACTGAGTCTCGCTCTGTCGCCCAGGCTGGAGTGCAGTGGCTCGATCTCGGCTCACTGCAAGCTCCGCCTCCTGGGTTCACGCCATTCTCCTGCCTCAGCCTCCCAAGTAGCTGGAACTTACAGGCGCCCACCACCACGCTCGGGTAAATTTTTTGTATTTTTAGTAGAGACGGGGTTTCGCCGTGTTAGCCAGGATGGTCTCGATCTCCTGACCTTGTGATCCACCCGCCTTGACCTCCCAGAGTGCTGGGATTACAGGTGTGAGCCACTGCGCCTGGCCCCAAACTGTCTTTTAAAAGAACATTCCTACTGTAGTGTCTTAACATTCATCCTAGCTGGAGAGATACTAAAGTTTTTAACCTTCTTTATGGTCAATAGGGTGCATTAAGAATCTGTTGGCCAGTCTGGATTCTTTCCCCCAATATACAGTTGTCTCTACGTATATGTTCTTATGGACGTGCATGTTTACACATACACACACACACACACTCAGAGGCATGTGTATACATACTATTCTGTATACAATCTACCTGCTGTGGGATTCTTGGCTAAAGATTTATATTAAAGAGAAATGAAGTTTCTGAACATTTCAGAAATGTTCAGGGCTCATTTTCTTTTACTTAGCATCCTTATAATTGTTTTTCCAATTATCAGACTGAATATAATTTTAGTGAAACATTTTTTCATAACTAGACATAGTATTTTAAATCACTCTCACAAAAATGATACTAAGTCAAGTCTGCCTCTCTGGAATTTCTAATGATTAGACTCTATTTGGCCTTCTGGAGGTGCCCTGATGAAATCTTACACTTGCTTTGTTGACAGCCCTGCAAATGTTTGAAGATAGCTATGACGTTCTTGTCCCATGATGTCAGATGTGTCCACTTCTTTACTTGTGTTCTCGCAGGGCAGATTTTTCAGATATATCACCGTCCTGGTGTCCTCGCCCTGGTCATTTTCAATATTACATTTAAAATATGATGCCTTGGATGGAATAGAGCATTTAATGTGTGACTCCATCAAGGTAGAGGCCTGTGAAAATACAACTTCATTAGTTGCTTGATCAGCTCACGTAGAGTTCGGCTTAACTAAAAATCCTGAAAAATGTTTTATTTTAACTGCTATTCAGCCGGCAGCTTCCCGTTCCACTTACCTCTCATCTGTATAAATGCAGTAGAGTTTATGTTATAAAGAAAAGGAAAGTTAAAAAATGTAGAATGAAAAATGTAATGATTCAGCTGGGCACAGTGGCTCACACCAGTGATCCTAGCACTTTGGGAGGCTGAGGCGGGTGGGTTACCTGAGGTCAGGAGTTCAAGACCAGCCTGGCCATGGTGAAACCCTGCCTCTACTAAAAATACAAAAATTAGCTGGGCATGGTGGCAGGTACCTATAATCCCAGCTACTTGGGAGGCTGAGGCAGGAGAATCACTTGAACCTGCCGTGAGCTGAGATTGTGCCACTTCACTCCAGCCTGGGTGAAAAAGCAAAACTCTGTCTCAAAAAAAAAAAAAAAAAAGGAAGAATTCACGATTCCTACATAGCAAAGGTGGCTGCCAGCCCCTGTGGTCCTACATGCTTATTATCCAGTGTCACATCCTGCTGTTTTCCGGCTTACCTTCCTTATTTTATTCAGGTGAACAGTAACTGCTTAACCCTGCAGGAGATGGAAGATTTGTGTAAACTGCACTGTCTCACTGTGGTTTTTCTACTCCATCTGCCTCTTTCTCAAAGAGCTTGTGCTAGAGTCGTCACTTCCCGTTGGGCTAAGGACATGAAGCCTTTATTACAAATGGTAAATGGATTCTTTATTAGTTTACTATTTTTGTGTTTTGAATGTTTGGTAGATAAAAACTGCAGTAACTTTCAAAATTCCCTTTTTTGGGACTACCATTAGCCCCCTGAGGGCTATGAAAGTTTAATGGGCTACATCAATCACTTTCCAATTTCAGCATCTATGTTTAGGAGAACTAACAAATAGCATAATACAGATCTAACCTAAGGAAAAAGCCTCTCTGTTTTTCCTTCGTTAAATCTCTGCCAAGATCAGATTTTTGTGTTATCAACCATAGTTGATGGTTGGTGATCACGGTGGTTTAAGAGGAACTGAAGAAATCAATGTAGTAGTTTATTACTTTCACCTGTTATAGAGAATATTTAGAGACAATTTGGAGACTTTAGGAAACTAGAAGCAAAAACAGAAGAAAAACTTCCCTGGAGGACTACCACTTTAATCAATGAGGATAACTGTTAACATTTTGGTTTATTCTTTTTATTTTAAATGCATATATTTTTCTGATGTTTTATTGTTTCTTATATTGGAGCTCTCAATATATACCTATATATTTTTTTCCTTCATGTTTTTCTATTTTCTTTCACAATATTAGGATCATTTTTTAATGGCTACTAGTTATCTTTTAGTACCATGGTTTACTTACCCATTTCTCTATTATGGAATATTTAGAAGACTTTGATGGTTATATTATAGATGTTGTTATTCTCTTTGTATATAAGCCTTTTTCTTTAATTTGGGGTTATTGATTTTGGCTTGAGAGCTAGAAATGGGATTAAAGGAACAATTGGCATGAACTTTTTTTAAGGATCATGATACGTATACTGAAAATGTTCAACAAAAGCATTTTATGACCAATTAAGTAGGAAGCCAGTCCACAAACATTTAGTGCATTGTGCTAATTGCTGGAATAGAGTGAGAAAAATAAAAACATATTTACCCTTCCCACTCCAACCCCTTCATACAGCTACATTTTCCAGAGAAGACAGATACTAAATTTTAAAAGTAATTATAAGGACAGAACCGTAGAATGCTTTATAATCTGATAATAACGAGATCCAACGTAGTCTGAAAACAATGGTTCTTCTTAAGAAAGAAAGAGAGGTGGGGCACAGTGGCTCACGCCTGTAATCCCAACACTTTGGGAGGCTGAGGTGGGTGGATCACAAGGTCAGGAGATTGAGACCATCCTGGCTAACATGGTGAAACCCCATCTCTACTAAAAAAATACAAAAAAATTAGACAGGCATGGTGGCGGGCACCTGTAGTCCCAGCTACTTAGGAGACTGAGGCAGGAGAATGGCATGAACCCGGGAGGCAGAGGTTGCAATGATCTGAGATTGCGCCACTGCACTCCAGCCTGGGAGACAGAGTGAGACTCCGTCTCAAAAAAAAAAAGAAAGAAATGAAGGGAAATGAAGTGACCCAAGTCCCAAGTCCTAGAGGAAGAGAAGGAGTTAGCATCATGGAGAGAAGATGAAACTGGATTCTAGGGCACGAAGCAGCATGTGTAATTATCCTGAGGATGGCATAACCGAGGAACTGAGATACATCTATCATAGGGGTAGGAAAAATATGGGAAAGTGATGAAGCTGAAGAGGCAGGTAAGAGATAAGTCACATAGGATTCTGTAGGCCCTGTTAAGAGAATGGAGATGTGACTTGATAGAAGCACAATGAGGATCCACTGGATGGTTTCAAATGGATGAGTGGCACTTGCATTTGCAAAAACTTTCCCTGGCTTGCAATGCAGAGAGTGCATTGGAGAGGCAAAACGGGGGATTTGGGGAAATTAGGTGGCTATTATCTCAGTCATGTAAGTGTAGATGGTGTTAGGGACCAGCGAGAGGTAAGTAGGGATGAATAGCAGTGGGCAATTTTAAAAGTTATTTAAGGTGAAGAATGACAAGTTTAGTGTTTGAGTGTGGGGAATGAGGGAAAGGAAGGAGTCAAATAATTCCTAGACCCCTGGCTTCAGCATTTGTGGGGATGCTGCCATTGTATGAAGGGCATGTTAATGGGAAAGGATCATGAGTTTCTTTTTTGGAAATATCAAGTTTAAAGTGCCAAAGAAATGTCCACATGAAGATATCTAGTAAACAATTTGAAATAATGGTTTGGACTTAGAAGGGTGGAATGGGCTGGAGATAAAGTTTAGGAATCATTACTCTATGGATGTTAATTGAGGCTCTGCTAAGACATGAAATTATTTTGGAAGAGAGATATGGTAAGAGAGCTGAGGACAGAGAGCTCAAATATTCCAGTATTAAACACTTAATTATGGGTTGAGACACTGGCAAAATACACCGAGAAGGAACTACTTAGATAAATGGGAATAAAATCAAGGAGAATGGGTTTTCCTGAAGGTCAAAGGAACTGGGCAGTTCAAAAGGTGGATGTGGTTAATAGTATCAACTGCTATAGAAGACTGTAATAGGTTGAGAACTGAAAATACATTGGTTTTAATGAAACAGAGCTCACTGTTGATCATAATTAAGAGACTAAGGTCTAGGTTATACTTTTAGCTAACAGAAAACATTAGTTTTTAATTAGACATAACAATGATCCTCTTATGTCCTCATTTTGCAAAGGAAAAACTTGGACTCAGCTATGTGGTCCATGAGCACAGCTAATGAATGATCAAGTTGAGATCTGACTTCACTCTGTCTAGCTTCCAAATATTTGCCCTATGAAGTAACAGCTGATCAGCCCATAGTCAGTCATCCTTCCTGCCTTTCCCATACTCCATGCCTGATTTTTGGTAACACTCTGTAGCCTGAAGTGTAATTTCATGTAGCCCTTAATCTTTTCACAATAAAAGAAATTTTTGACATTTTTTGAGGCCTCTTGAGAAAGCAACTAATCTAATCGTGGAAGGGATCATTCCATGAGGTTTACTCTGAATCTTGAAGCATGGAGACCAACCAGGTAGGTGGATGGGAATCTTAAAAGTTTGAAGGATTCAGCATCTTCTAGTTCCCTGAACATTCAAACACATTTTTTTAAAATGCTCTTTTGACCTAAAAGTTAAAACTGAATATATTAAAATCTAAATAAAGAACAGAAGCACATTTCAAAGCAGAAGTATTTCTGTAGCTTTGGGATTCTATCTGTGGGTAACAGTGTGAGAAAAATACTATTTTAAGAGTCAAATGCAGATTTCATTGATTCAGGATAAATAAGTATACAAAATGCATTTTTGGATCAGTTTTTATTTTATTTTATGCTTTAATTCCTTAAGGTGTAAAGCATTCACCATTACCCAGCCTGAATGGGCTTACATTAACAAGAATTGGAATGACCCTGCCCACTGCCTTTCAGTTCAAAAGCATATGAACCCTATAGTTTATTGCTAATATGAATATTGCCAATAATTTAGTTTTCTTTTCAATTTTCAGAAAAAATGGTGTGAATATTTCATCTTAAGAAATATACATACTTTTGAATTTTGGAATCTGAATTTAATTCACCTTTCTGACTTAAGTGATGAGCTTTTGTTGAAGAATATTGCTTTTTACTATGAAAATGAAAATGTAAAAGGTACCATCTCAGTATATTATAATCATTATACTTGCATCCACAGATAAACTTTATAAGGGATTTAAAACTACAAAATAATTTTTCTGTACTTCCAACATATAACATAGCAATTAATTTCATCTTTGTTCACATATGTATGTAATATTTTAGTTGCAGTCAGAGGGAATGCTGTATTTTAAAATATGTTTTTCACTTAATATTACATTGAAAGTATTTCAGGAGAAAATATATGTTTGTGTGTCCAGCATTTTCAGTTAATTTCAAAAGTTGAACTTTTCATTTAAATGCGCGCATAATATTTCTTCATAAAATTTAATTAGTTTAATTATTTCACTACTATTGAGATATTTAGGAAATTTAATTTTTTTCTAAAAGATAAGGCTAATTTGTATGTTTTTATATGTAATTTGTTTTTCTTTCTTTAAAATCTTTTCTTAGGGTAAGGTTTCTGATGTTTCCTAATAGTAAAACCAAACGATACAAAACAAAAACATATTTGGACAGAACTCTGTCTGATTGAACATTATCGAAGCTGTGATGTGGTTCCTTCATATTGTAATCATTGTAATGAATTAACCGCATATAAACTTAACAATCCTTTACCAATTTTCTCATCTCTCAAAAATTAAAGTTTTTATTCTGTTTTGTTGGTTGTAAAGTTATGTGTGGCATAACATTTTTATTACCTTAAAGAGAAGTTAAATGTTCACGATGCATTTTGTGGGATAATATACTTACAAAGTTAATACTTAGTTATTAAAATGAAAAACAAGATAAACTTTACGATCTGTATCTCGTAGTCAACACTAGTGACCATTTTCATTTATGTCCAGTGTGGAAGTCACCAAAACTTTCACTATGTGGAAAGTATTTCAGAATTCCATGAATTTCCTCAAAATGTGACTAATGATTCTTTGTATGGGTGTGGATGGCTTCTACTATTTAGTGTTTTTAATTGTTATGTAGGCCTACATTTGAATTTGGGAGATACCATTATGAAAGATTATGAATATCTCTGGAATACCGTATCAAAGTTGGTCAGAGACTTTGAGGTTGGACAGCCATTTCCTCTGAGAACAACAAAATTTCGTTTTCTTGAAAAGAAACCATCACCAATCAAAGGTAATAAATTTCTCAATTAATCTGAAATGAAAACATTATTCCTCTGAAAATGTTTAGGAAATACCACTAATTCAATGCTGCAAGTATAAATAATTTTCTGGCACTTGAATTTTAATAATAATAAATTACCTTTATTCTTATATCCTTGGAGTGGTATGCTATGACTATAATTATGAAGATTTACATTTTGCTTATAATTAATATTGTTTCAATTAAAAAACACAGCCAAACATATGTGACTTCCATTTCTAGCAATATGGCAGTTATAGCTCAACAGAAAAATCTCTTTGTGTAAAGCACTTGAGATGCTGAATAAGAGACACCAAACATCTTTTTATATCATTATAGCTAAGCTCAAAACATCCTAGGGGTTGAAAAAGTTAGGGAAGGCCACATGGGCTCTCCGCCTCTTTTAGGCAGCAAGTTGCGGGGGCTTAAATAAGAAAGCATCCGAACAAACACAGGCACAGGGAGCACCAGGAGGATCCCAGGCAGAGCAATGGTGGTTTACCTGAAATCATGAACCAGACATTCAATAGAATACAAAGTCATTCATTTGTCTATTATCATCATATACATGATATGTAATACCTATCTATGTATCAGTCTGTCTGTCTGTCTCGTGTGTGTGTGTGTGTGTATAAAATCAAAGAGGACCCAAAAGAATACTGTAATCATATCAAATAATTTCATTACCATCTGTATTTTCCCTACTTCTTTTTTATTTCATCTCATGAAAATCTATATATGTGTGTATATGTGTATGTATATGTACATAGATATATAATCTCTGAGGCTTCCATCGTCAAACTCTTTGTCTTATAATAAGGAATAATAAAAGGAATTCACATTTGAAAATAAAAGACATGGGTATTTTTCTTTATCTTCCTTCCTTCCTCCCTCCCTCCCTCCTTCCCTCCCTGCCTGCTTGCTTGCCTTTCTTTCTCTTGCTTTTCTTTCTTTCTTTCTTTCTCTCTCTCTCTCTCTCTCTCTCTCTCTCTCTTTCTTTCTTTCTTTCTTTCTTTCTTTCTTTCTTTCTTTCTTTCTTTCTTTCTTTCTTTCTTTCTTTC